>NW_027193184.1:0-39000 GCF_949987515.2 Delphinus delphis | reverse complement strand
CCAGCAGGAAGAGGAATTAACCAAAGGCTCAGCGTGCCGTGCCGGAACCAGATTACGGCCTGAAGCCATCATGCGGTGTTGCGGCCAGCTCACAAGAAAGCGAGTTGAAGAAAGGAGCTCAGGGGCACTGTAATTCACAAACCTGCAGAGTTATAAATGACAGCTATCGTCCAAAAATACACTGAAGTAAGGCTGCCAAGAGGACTTGAAAGCGGGGCAGAATTGCAGGAAACCGATTTCAGGAGGTAGACTGGAATTGCATTGAAAGCATAGGAAAAGAGGCAGAACGTCCACAATGATGCACTTGGCCAAAAAGGGCGTATGCGTTTTTTCCTGAATATATTCAGGAAAAACGCATACGCACATTTTGTCCAACCAAGCAAGCTTGCAAAGGAAATCTGCACTACAATGAAGTCTCACTTCCCCCCGGTCAAAAGGGCCATCTGAAAAAAGTGTAAAGTCCAGAAAGGCAGGACAGGCCATGGAGAACTGGGAGCCTTGTTATGCTGATGGGCGGGATGTAAATTGCCAACAGACACTGGGGAGAAGTGTATGGTGTTTCCTGAAATATCTAAAAAACAAAGCAACAGAGCCGAGGGCACTTCCACTTATGGTCCTATAGCTTAGGGAAATTAAAATCAAAAAGACACAGCCACCCCAAAGTTTGGGACGCCTCTGTTTACAAGAACCTCATTTACAGTACAAGTTCAACATCGCAGAAAGTGAAAAATGGATAAAGAAGTTGTGGTATTTACTTACAAAGCAATATCACTCAGCAATGAAATCTATGTCATCAGGCCCTTAGCAGCACAATGAGTGGATTCAGGTATGATGATTCTAACTGAAATAAGTCACACAGAAAAAGAAACATCATAAGATATCACTAATACACGGAATGTAAACTTGGCTACACAGGAACTGAATTCCAAAACAGAACAGGGTCTCAAATTTAGAAAACCAACTTATGCTTTCTTAAGGGTAAAGGTGAGTTGGGGTATGCATAAAACCAGAGATTGAAATGAGCACAGATAAAGTTCCTTAAGCCAAATATGGAATAGACAAGAGCTATTCCTTGCTCAACGAAATGGACTCAACACCCCATATTAAACGCCTAAGAATGTACCTGACTAGGAAGTATCTTAAAACCTATGGATTGCTATGTCTCCAAAAGAGAATCAAGCGTGTGTACAGGGACATAAAGGCAGCAGTGATAGGATTGGAGAGGTTCGGTGAGCAAATGAAGACCTTTGAAGTCATATTGCATGGTACCCATTACACGGGTCTCAACTCTCCAGGTTTAAGGTATTCTTCCTTCAGCTAAAACATGCATGTGGAACCCAGAGTACGATGAACCGTGGGAATGGGAGAGGTTTTCAAATATGTCTCAGTTTTTCTCCCCTGGTACTCGGGTGCAATATTCCAGACGCTTTACTAACACTCTCCCCACTTGGAGAGTCAGCGCCTTTAACCTCCTGTTTGGCCCAGTTTGCAATTTCTGTGGAAGATTAACAGGAATAGCGAGAATCAATGAGAGACTAGCTGGAGGTGTCTGGACGGGCAAATTTAACTCTCATTTCCCACCAGGAAGAGGAATTAACCAAAGGCTCAGCATGCCGTGCCGGAACCAGATTAGGGCCTGAAGCCATCCTGCGGTGTTGCGGCCAGCTCACAAGAAAGCGAGTTGAAGAAAGGAGCTCAGGGGCACTGTAATGCACAAACCTGCAGTGTTATAAATGACAGCTATCGTCCAAAAATATACTGAAGTAAGGCTGCCAAGAGGACTTGAAAGCGGGGCAGAATTGCAGGAAACCGATTTCAGGAGGTAGACTGGAATTGCATTGAAAGCATAGGAAAAGAGGCAGAACGTCCACAATGATGCACTTGGCCAAAAAGGGCGTATGCGTTTTTTCCTGAATATATTCAGGAAAAAACGCATACGCACTTTTTGGCCAACCAAGCAAGCTTGCAAAGGGAATCTGCAGTACAATGAAGTCTCACTTCCCCCCGGTCAAAAGGGCCATCTGAAAAAAGTGTAAAATCCAGAAAGGCAGGACAGGCCATGGAGAACTGGGAGCCTTGTTATGATGAGGGGCGGGATGTAAATTGCCAACAGCCACGCGGGAGAAGTGTATGGTGTTTCCTGAAACATCTAAAAAACAAAGCAACAGAGCCTAGGGCACTTCCACTTATGGTCCTATAGCTTAGGGAAATTAAAATCAAAAAGACACAGCCACCCCAAAGTTTGGAATGGCTCTGTTTACAAGAACCTCGTTTACAGTAGAAGTTCAACATCCCAGAAAGTGAAAAATGGATAAAGAACTTGTGGTACTTACGTACAATGCAGTATCACTCAGCAATGAAATCTATGTCATCAGGTCCGTAGCAGCATAATGAGTGGATTCAGGTACGATGATTCTAACTGAAATAAGTCACACAGAAAAAGAAACATCATAAGATATCACTAATACACGGAATGTAAACTTGGCTACACAGGAACTGAATTCCAAAACAGAACAGGGTCTCAAATTTAGAAAACCAACTTATGCTTGCTTAAGGGGAAAGGTGAGTTGGGGTGCTGCATACAACCAGAGATCGAAATGAGCACAGATAAAGTTCCTTAAGCCAAATATGGAATAGACAAGAGCTACTCCTTGCTCAACGAAATGGACTCAACACCGCATATTAAACGCCTAAGAATGTACCTGACTAGTAAGTATCTTAAAACCTATGGATTGCTATGTCTCCGAAAGGGAATCAAGCATGTGTACAGGGACATAAACGCAGCAGTGATAGGATTGGAGAGGTTCGGTGAGCAAATGAAGACCCTTTGAAGTCATATTGCATGGTACCCATTCCACGGGTTTCAACTACCCAGGTTTAAGGTATTCTTCCTTCAGCTAAAACATGCATGTGGAACCTAGAGTATGATCAACCATGTGATCGGGAGACGTGCTCAAATATGTCTCAGTTTTCGTATCTGGTACTCGGGTGCAACATTCCAGACGCTTTACTAACACTCTCCCGACTTGGAGAGTCAGTCCCTTTAACCTCCTGTTTGGCCCAGTTTGCAATTTCTGCGGAAGATGAACAGGAATAGCGAGAACCAATGAGAGACCAGCTGGAGGTGTCTGGACCGGCAAATTTAACTCTTATTACCCACCAGGAATAGGAATTAACCAAAGGCTCAGCGTGCTGTGCCGGAACCAGATTAGGGCCTGAAGCCATCCTGCGGTGTTGCGTCCAGCTCAAAAGCAAGTGAGTTGAAGAAAGGAGCTCAGGGGCACTGTAATTCACAAACCTGCAGAGTTATAAATGACAGCTATCGTCCAAAAATAGACTGAAGTAAGGCTGCCAAGAGGACTTGAAAGCGGGGCAGAATTGCAGGAAACCGATTTCAGGAGGTAGACTGGAATTGCATTGAAAGCATAGGAAAAGAGGCAGAACGTCCACAATGATGCACTTGGCCAAAAAGGGCGTATGCGTTTTTTCCTGAATATATTCAGGAAAAAACGCATACGCCCTTTTTGGCCAACCAAGCAAGCTTGCAAAGGAAATCTGCAGTACAGTGAAGTCTCACTGCTCCCCGGTCAAAAGGGCCATCTGAAAAAAGTGTAAAATCCAGAAAGGCAGGACAGGCCATGGAGAACTGGGAGCCTTGTTATGCTGATGGGCGGGATGTAAATTGCCAACAGACACTCGGGAGAAGTGTATGGTGTTTCCTGAAACATCTAAAAAACAAAGCAACAGAGCCTAGGGCACGTCCACTTATGGTCCTATAGCTTAGGGAAATGAAAATCAAAAAGACACCGCCACCCAAAAGTTTGGGACGCCTCTGTTTACAAGAACCTCTTTTACCGTACAAGTTCAATATCACAGAAAGTGAAAAATGGTTAAAGAACATGTGATACTTACGTACAATTCAGTATCACTCAGCAATGGAATGT
Source organism: Delphinus delphis (assembly GCF_949987515.2). Classification (NCBI taxonomy): domain Eukaryota; kingdom Metazoa; phylum Chordata; class Mammalia; order Artiodactyla; family Delphinidae; genus Delphinus; species Delphinus delphis. The sequence goes on along the minus strand of NW_027193184.1, from coordinate 35,056 downwards.
ATGTCTTCAGGCCCGTAGCAGCATAATGAGTGGATTCAGGTACGATGATTCTAACTGAAATAAGTCACACAGAAAAAGAAACATCATAAGATATCACTAATACACGGAATGTAAACTTGGCTACACAGGAACTGAATTCCAAAACAGAACAGGGTCTCAAATTTAGAAACCAACTTCTGCTTGCTTAAGGGGAAAGGTGAGATGGGGTGCTGCATAAAACCAGAGATTGAAATGAGCACAGATAAAGTTCCTTAAGCCAAATATGGAATAGACAAGAGCTACTCCTTGCTCAACGAAATGGACTCAACACCCCATATTAAACGCCTAAGAGTGTACCTGACTAGTAAGTATCTTAAAACCTATGGATTGCTATGTCTCCAAAAGAGAATCAAGCATGTGTACAGGGGCATAAACGCAGCAGTGATAGGATTGGAGCTGTTCGGTGAGCAAATGCAGACCCTTTGAAGTCATATTGCATGGTACCCATTCCACGGGTCTCCACTCTCCAGGTTTAAGGTATTCTTCCTTCAGCTAAAACATGCATGTGGAACCCAGAGTATGATCAACCGTGTGAATGGGAGATGTGTTCAAATATGTCTCAGTTTTCCTCCCCTGGTACTCGGGTGCAACATTCCAGACGCTTTACTAACACTCTCCCCACTTGGAGAGTCAGCGCCTTTAACGTTCTGTTTGGCCCAGTTTGCAATTTCTGCGGAAGATGAACAGGAATAGGGAGAACCAATGAGAGACTAGCTGGAGGTGTCTGGACGGGCAAATTTAACTCTCATTTCCCACCAGGAAAAGGAATTAACCAAAGACTCAGCGTGCCGTGCCGGAACCATATTAGGGCCTGAAGCCATCCTGCGGTGTTGCGGCCAGCTCAAAAGAAAGTGAGTTGAAGAAAGGAGCTCAGGGGCACTGTAATTCACAAACCTGCAGAGTTATAAATGACAGCTATCGTCCAAAAATAGACTGAAGTAAGGCTGCCAAGAGGACTTGAAAACGGGGCAGAATTGCACGAATCCGATTTCAGGAGGTAGACTGGAATTGCATTGAAAGCATAGGAAAAGAGGCAGAACGTCCACAATGATGCACTTGGCCAAAAAGGGCGTATGCGTTTTTTCCTGAATATATTCAGGAAAAAACGCATACGCCCTTTTTGGCCAACCAAGCAAGCTTGCAAAGGAAATCTGCAGTACAGTGAAGTCTCACTGCTCCTCGGTCAAAAGGGCCATCTGAAAAAAGTGTAAAATCCAGAAAGGCAGGACAGGCCATGGAGAACTGGGAGCCTTGTTATGCTGATAGGCAGGATGTAAATTGCCAACAGACACTCAGGAGAAGTGTATGGTGTTTCCTGAAACATCTAAAAAACAAAGCAACAGAGCCTAGGGCACTTCCACTTATGGTCCTATAGCTTAGGGAAATGAAAATCAAAAAGACACAGCCACCCCAAAGTTTGGGACGCCTCTGTTTACAAGAACCTCGTTTACCGTACAAGTTCAATATCACAGAAAGTGAAAAATGGATAAAGAACTTGTGGTACTTACGTACAATGCAGTATCACTGAGCAATGAAATCTATGTCATCAGGCCTGTAGCAGCATAATGAGTGGATTCAGGTACGATGATTCTAACTGAAATAAGTCACACAGAAAAAGAAACATCATAAGATATCAGTAATACACAGAATGTAAACTTGGCTACACAGGAACTGAATTACAGAACAGAACAGGGTCTCAAATTTAGAAAACCAACTTATGCTTACTTAAGGGGAAAGGTGAGTTGGGGTGCTGCATAAAACCAGAGATTGAAATGAGCACAGATAAAGTTCCTTAAGCCAAATATGGAATAGACAAGAGCTACTCCTTGCTCAACGAAATGGACTCAACACCCCATATTAAACGCCTAAGAATGTACCTGACTAGTAAGTATCTTAAAACCTATGGATTGCTATGTCTCCAAAAGAGAATCAAGCGTGTGTACAGGGACATAAAGGCAGCAGTGATAGGATTGGAGAGGTTCGGTGAGCAAATGAAGACCTTTGAAGTCATATTGCATGGTACCCATTACACGGGTCTCAACTCTCCAGGTTTAAGGTATTCTTCCTTCAGCTAAAACATGCATGTGGAACCCAGAGTACTATGAACCGTGTGAACGGGAGACGTGTTCAAATATGTCTCAGTTTTCCTCCCCTGGAACTCCGGTGCAACATTCCAGACGCTTTACTAACGCTCTCCCCACTTGGAGAGTCAGCGCCTTTAACCTCTTGTTTGGCCAAGTTTGCAATTTCTGTGGAAGATGAACAGGAATAGGGAGAACCAATGAGAGACTAGCTGGAGGTGTCTGGACGGGCAAATTTAACTCTCATTTCACACCAGGAAGAGGAAATAACCAAAGACTCAGCGTGCCGTGCCGGAACCAGATTAGGGCCTGAAGCCATCCTGCGGTGTTGCGGCCAGGTCACAAGAAAGCGAGTGGAAGAAAGGAGCTCAGGGGCACTGTAATTCACAAACCTGCAGAGTTATAAATGACAGCTATCGTCCAAAAATATACTGAAGTAAGGCTGCCAAGAGGACTTGAAAGCGGGGCAGAATTGCAGGAAACCAATTTCAGGAGGTAGACTGGAATTGCATTGAAAGCATAGGAAAAGAGGCAGAACGTCCACAATGATGCACTTGGCCAAAAAGGGCGTATGCGTTTTTTCCTGAATATATTCAGGAAAAAACGCATACGCCCTTTTTGGCCAAACAAGCAAGCTTGCAAAGGAAATCTGCACTACAATGAAGTCTCACTTCCCCCCGGTCAAAAGGGCCATCTGAAAAAAGTGTAAAATCCAGAAAGGCAGGACAGGCCATGGAGAACTGGGAGCCTTGTTATGCTGATGGGCGGGATGTAAATTGTCAACAGACACTCAGGAGAAGTGTATCGTGTTTCCTGAAACATCTAAAAAACAAAGCAACAGAGCCTAGGGCACTTCCACTTATGGTCCTATAGCTTAGGGAAATTAAAATGAAAAAGACACAGCCACCCCAAAATTTGGGACGCCTCTGTTTACAAAAACCTCGTTTACCGTACAAGGTCAATATCACAGAAAGTGAAAAACGGATAAAGAACTTGTGGTACTTACGTACAATGCAGTATCACTCAGCAATGAAATCTATGTCATCAGGTCCGTAGCAGCATAATGAGTGGATTCAGGTACGATGATTCTAACTGAAATAAGTCACACAGAAAAAGAAACATCATAAGATATCACTAATACACGGAATGTAAACTTGGCTACACAGGAACTGAATTCCAAAACAGAACAGGGTCTCAAATTTAGAAAACCAACTTATGCTTGCTTAAGGGGAAAGGTGAGTTGGGGTGCTGCATACAACCAGAGATCGAAATGAGCACAGATAAAGTTCCTTAAGCCAAATATGGAATAGACAAGAGCTACTCCTTGCTCAACGAAATGGACTCAACACCGCATATTAAACGCCTAAGAATGTACCTGACTAGTAAGTATCTTAAAACCTATGGATTGCTATGTCTCCGAAAGGGAATCAAGCATGTGTACAGGGACATAAACGCAGCAGTGATAGGATTGGAGAGGTTCGGTGAGCAAATGAAGACCCTTTGAAGTCATATTGCATGGTACCCATTCCACGGGTTTCAACTACCCAGGTTTAAGGTATTCTTCCTTCAGCTAAAACATGCATGTGGAACCTAGAGTATGATCAACCATGTGATCGGGAGACGTGCTCAAATATGTCTCAGTTTTCGTATCTGGTACTCGGGTGCAACATTCCAGACGCTTTACTAACACTCTCCCGACTTGGAGAGTCAGTCCCTTTAACCTCCTGTTTGGCCCAGTTTGCAATTTCTGCGGAAGATGAACAGGAATAGCGAGAACCAATGAGAGACCAGCTGGAGGTGTCTGGACCGGCAAATTTAACTCTTATTACCCACCAGGAATAGGAATTAACCAAAGGCTCAGCGTGCTGTGCCGGAACCAGATTAGGGCCTGAAGCCATCCTGCGGTGTTGCGTCCAGCTCAAAAGCAAGTGAGTTGAAGAAAGGAGCTCAGGGGCACTGTAATTCACAAACCTGCAGAGTTATAAATGACAGCTATCGTCCAAAAATAGACTGAAGTAAGGCTGCCAAGAGGACTTGAAAGCGGGGCAGAATTGCAGGAAACCGATTTCAGGAGGTAGACTGGAATTGCATTGAAAGCATAGGAAAAGAGGCAGAACGTCCACAATGATGCACTTGGCCAAAAAGGGCGTATGCGTTTTTTCCTGAATATATTCAGGAAAAAACGCATACGCCCTTTTTGGCCAACCAAGCAAGCTTGCAAAGGAAATCTGCAGTACAGTGAAGTCTCACTGCTCCCCGGTCAAAAGGGCCATCTGAAAAAAGTGTAAAATCCAGAAAGGCAGGACAGGCCATGGAGAACTGGGAGCCTTGTTATGCTGATGGGCGGGATATAAATTGCCAACAGACACTCGGGAGAAGTGTATGGTGTTTCCTGAAACATCTAAAAAACAAAGCAACAGAGCCTAGGGCACTTCCACTTATGGTCCTATAGCTTAGGGAAATGAAAATCAAAAAGACACAGCTGCCCCAAAGTTTGGGACGCCTCTGTTTACAAGAACCTCTTTTACCGTACAAGTTCAATATCACAGAAAGTGAAAAATGGTTAAAGAACATGTGATACTTACGTACAATTCAGTATCACTCAGCAATGGAATGTATGTCTTCAGGCCCGTAGCAGCATAATGAGTGGATTCAGGTACGATGATTCTAACTGAAATAAGTCACACAGAAAAAGAAACATCATAAGATATCACTAATACACGGAATGTAAACTTGGCTACACAGGAACTGAATTCCAAAACAGAACAGGGTCTCAAATTTAGAAAACCAACTTCTGCTTGCTTAAGGGGAAAGATGAGATGGGGTGCTGCATAAAACCAGAGATTGAAATGAGCACAGATAAAGTTCCTTAAGCCAAATATGGAATAGACAAGAGCTACTCCTTGCTCAACGAAATGGACTCAACACCCCATATTAAACGCCTAAGAGTGTACCTGACTAGTAAGTATCTTAAAACCTATGGATTGCTATGTCTCCAAAAGAGAATCAAGCATGTGTACAGGGGCATAAACGCAGCAGTGATAGGATTGGAGCTGTTCGGTGAGCAAATGCAGACCCTTTGAAGTCATATTGCATGGTACCCATTCCACGGGTCTTAACTCTCCAGGTTTAAGGTATTCTTCCTTCAGCTAAAACATGCATGTGGAACCCAGAGTATGATCAACCGCGTGAATGGGAGATGTGTTCAAATATGTCTCAATTTTCCTCCCCTGGTACTCGGGTGCAACATTCCAGACGCTTTACTAACACTCTCCCCACTTGGAGAGTCAGCGCCTTTAACGTTCTGTTTGGCCCAGTTTGCAATTTCTGCGGAAGATGAACAGGAATAGGGAGAACCAATGAGAGACTAGCTGGAGGTGTCTGGACGGGCAAATTTAACTCTCATTTCCCACCAGGAAGAGGAAATAACCAAAGGCTCAGCGTGCTGTGCCGGAACCATATTAGGGCCTGAAGCCATCCTGCGGTGTTGCGGCCAGCTCAAAAGAAAGCGAGTTGAAGACAGGGGCTCAGGGGCACTGTAATTCACAAACCTGCAGAGTTATAAATGACAGCTATCGTCCAAAAATATACTGAAGTAAGGCTGCCAAGAGGACTTGAAAGCGGGGCAGAATTGCAGGAAACCGATTTCAGGAGGTAGACTGGAATTGCATTGAAAGCATAGGAAAAGAGGCAGAACGTCCACAATGATGCACTTGGCCAAAAAGGGCGTATGCGTTTTTTCCTGAATATATTCAGGAAAAAACGCATACGCCCTTTTTGGCCAACCAAGCAAGCTTGCAAAGGAAATCTGCACTACAATGAAGTCTCACTTCCCCCCGGTCAAAAGGGCCATCTGAAAAAAGTGTAAAATCCAGAAAGGCAGGACAGGCCATGGAGAACTGGGAGCCTTGTTATGCTGATGGGCGGGATGTAAATTGCCAACAGACACTCCGGAGAAGTGTATGGTGTTTCCTGAAACATCTAAAAAACTAAGCAACATAGCCTAGGGCACTTCCACTTATGATCCTATAGATTAGGGAAATTAAAATCAAAAAGACACAGCCACCCCAAAGTTTGGAATGGCTCTGTTTACAACAACCTCGTTTACCGTACAAGTTCAATATCACAGAAAGTGAAAAATGGATAAAGAACTTGTGGAACTTACGTACAATGCAGTATCACTCAGCAATGAAATCTATGTCATCAGGCCCGTAGCAGCATAATGAGTGGATTCAGGTACGATGATTCTAACTGAAATAAGTCACACAGAAAAAGAAACATCATAAGATATCAGTAATACACGGAATGTAAACTTGGCTACACAGGAACTGAATTACAGAACAGAACAGGGTCTCAAATTTAGAAAACCAACTTATGCTTGCTTAAGGGGAAAGGTGAGTTGGGGTGCTGCATAAAACCAGAGATTGAAATGAGCACAGATAAAGTTCCTTAAGCCAAATATGGAATAGACAAGAGCTACTCCTTGTTCAACGAAATGGACTCAACACCCCATATTAAACGCCTAAGAATGTACCTGACTAGTAAGTATCTTAAAACCTATGGATTGCTATGTCTCTGAAAGAGAATCAAGCATGTGTACAGGGGCATAAACGCAGCACTGATAGGATTGGAGAGGTTCGGTGAGCAAATGAAGACCCTTTGAAGTCATATTGCATGGTACCCATTACACGGGTCTCAACTCTCCAGGTTTAAGGTATTCTCCCTTCAGCTAAAACATGCATGTGGAACCCAGAGTATGATCAACCGTGTGAACGGGAGATGTGTTCAAATATGTCTCAGTTTTCCTCCCCTGGTACTTGGGTGCAACATTCCAGACGCTTTACTAACACTCTCCCCACTTGGAGAGTCAGCGTATTTAACCTCCTGTTTGGCCCAGTTTGCAATTTCTGTGGAAGATGAACAGGAATAGGGAGAACCAATGAGAAACTAGCTGGAGGTGTCTGGACGGGCAAATTTAACTCTCATTTCCCACCAGGAAGAGGAAATAACCAAAGGCTCAGTGTGCCGTGCCGGAACCAGATTAGGGCCTGAAGCCATCCTGCGGTGTTGCGGCCAGCTCACAAGAAAGCGAGTTGAAGAAAGGAGCTCAGGGGCACTGTAATTCACAAACCTGCAGAGTTATAAATGACAGCTATCGTCCAAAAATATACTGAAGTAAGGCTGCCAAGAGGACTTGAAAGCGGGGCAGAATTGCAGGAAACCGATTTCAGGAGGTAGACTGGAATTGCATTGAAAGCATAGGAAAAGAGGCAGAACGTCCACAATGATGCACTTGGCCAAAAAGGGCGTATGCGTTTTTTCCTGAATATATTCAGGAAAAAACGCATACGCACTTTTTGGCCAACCAAGCAAACTTGCAAAGGAAATCTGCACTACAATGAAGTCTCACTTCCCCCCGGTCAAAAGGGCCATCTGAAAAAAGTGTAAAATCCAGAAAGGCAGGACAGGCCATGGAGAACTGGGAGCCTTGTTATGCTGATGGGCGGGATGTAAATTGCCAACAGACACTCGGGAGAAGTGTATGGTGTTTCCTGAAACATCTATAAAACAAAGCAACAGAGCCTAGGGCACTTCCACTTATGATCCTATAGCTTAGGAAAGTAAAATCAAAAAGACACAGCCACCCCAAAGTTTGGAACGGCTCTGTTTACAAGAACCTCGTTTACAGTACAAGTTCAACATCGCAGAAAGTGAAAAATGGATAAAGAAGTTGTGGTACTTACTTACAAAGCAATATCACTCAGCAATGAAATCTATGTCATCAGGCCCTTAGCAGCACAATGACTGGATTCAGGTAGGATGATTCTAACTGAAATAAGTCACACAGAAAAGGAAACATCATAAGATATCAGTAATACACGGAATGTAAACTTGGCTACACAGGAACTGAATTACAGAACAGAACAGGGTCTCAAATTTAGAAAACCAACTTATGCTTGCTTAAGGAGAAAGGTGAGTTGGGGTGCTGCATAAAACCAGAGATTGAAATGAGCACAGATAAAGTTCCTTAAGCCAAATATGTAATAGACAAGAGCTACTCCTTGCTCAACGAAATGGACTCAACACCGCATATTAAACGCCTAAGAATGTACCTGACTAGTAAGTATCTTAAAACCTATGGATTGCTATGTCTCTGAAAGAGAATCAAGCATGTGTACAGGGGCATAAACGCAGCAGTGATAGGATTGGAGAGGTTCGGTGAGCAAATAAAGACCCTTTGAAGTCATATTGCATGATACTCATTCCACGGGTTTCAACAACCCAGGTTTAAGGTATTCTTCCTTCAGCTAAAACATGCATGTGGAACCTAGAGTATGATCAACCATGTGATCGGGAGACGTGTTCAAATATGTCTCAGTTTTCGTACCCTGGTACTCGGGTGCAACATTCCAGACGCTTTACTAACACTCTCCCCACTTGGAGAGTCAGCGTCTTTAACCTCCTGTTTGGCCCAGTTTGCAATTTCTGCGGAAGTTGAACAGGAATAGGGAGAACCAATGAGAGACTAGCTGGAGGTGTCTGGACGGGCAAATTTAACTCTCTTTTCCCACCAGGAAGAGGAATTAACCAAAGGCTCAGCGTGCCGTGACGGAACCAGATTAGGGCCTGAAGCCATCCTGCGGTGTTGCGGCCAGCTCACAAGAAAGCGAGTTGAAGAAAGGAGCTCAGGGGCACTGTAATTCACAAACCTGCAGAGTTATAAATGACAGCTATCGTCCAAAAATATACTGAAGTAAGGCTGCCAAGGGGACTTGAAAGCGGGGAAGAATTGCAGGAAACAGATTTCAGGAGGTAGACTGGAATTGCATTTAAAGCATAGGAAAAGAGGCAGAACGTCCACAATGATGCACTTGGCCAAAAAGGGCGTATGCGTTTTTTCCTGAACATGTTCACGAAAAAACGCATACGCCCTTTTTGGCCAACCAAGCAAACTTGCAAAGGAAATCTGCACTACAATGAAGTCTCATTTCCCCCGGTCAAAAGGGCCATCTGAAAAAAGTGTAAAATCCAGAAAGGCAGGACAGGCCATGGAGAACTGGGAGCCTTGTTATGCTGATGGGCGGGATGTAAATTGCCAACAGACACTCGGGAGAAGTGTATGGTGTTTCCTGAAACATCTAAAAAACAAAGCAACAGAGCCTAGGGCACTTCCACTTATGGTCCTATAGCTCAGGGAATTTAAAATCAAAAAGACACAGCTGCCCCAAAGTTTGGGACGCCTCTGTTTACAAGAACCTCGTTTACAGTACAAGTTCAACATCGCAGAAAGTGAAAAATGGATAAAGAAGTTGTGGTATTTACTTACAAAGCAATATCACTCAGCAATGAAATCTATGTCATCAGGCCCTTAGCAGCATAATGAGTGGATTCAGGTATGATGATTCTAACTGAAATAAGTCACACAGAAAAAGAAACATCATAAGATATCAGTAATACACGGAATGTAAACTTGGCTACACAGGAACTGAATTACAGAACAGAACAGGGTCTCAAATTTAGAAAACCAACTTATGCTTGCTTAAGGGTAAAGGTGAGTTGGGGTGCTGTATAAAACCAGAGATTGAAATGAGCACACATAAAGTTCCTTAAGCCAAATATGGAATACACAAGAGCTACTCCTTTCTCAACGAAATGGACTCAACACCCCATATTAAACGCCTAAGAATGTACCTGACTAGTAAGTATCTTAAAACCTATGGATTGCTATGTCTCTGAAAGAGAATCAAGCATGTGTACAGGGGCATAAACGCAGCAGTGATAGGATTGGAGAGGTTCGGTGAGCAAATGAAGACCCTTTGAAGTCATATTGCATGATACTCATTCCACGGGTTTCAACAACCCAGGTTTAAGGTATTCTTCCTTCAGCTAAAACATGCATGTGGAACCTAGAGTATGATCAACCATGTGATCGGGAGACGTGTTCAAATATGTCTCAGTTTTCGTACCCTGGTACTCGGGTGCAACATTCCAGACGCTTTACTAACACTCTCCCCACTTGGAGAGTCAGCGTCTTTAACCTCCTGTTTGGCCCAGTTTGCAATTTCTGCGGAAGATGAACAGGAATAGGGAGAACCAATGAGAGACTAGCTGGAGGTGTCTGGACGGGCAAATTTAACTCTCATTTCCCACCAGGAAGAGGAATTAACGAAAGGCTCAGCGTGCCGTGCCGGGACCAGATTAGGGCCTGAAGCCATCCTGCGGTGTTGCGGCCAGCTCACAAGAAAGCGAGTTGAAGAAAGGAGCTCAGGGGCACTGTAATTCACAAACCTGCAGAGTTATAAATGACAGCTATCGTCCAAAAATATACTGAAGTAAGGCTGCCAAGAGGACTTGAAAGCGGGGAAGAATTGCAGGAAACAGATTTCAGGAGGTAGACTGGAATTGTATTGAAAGCATAGGAAAAGAGGCAGAACGTCCACAATGATGCACTTGGCCAAAAAGGGCGTATGCGTTTTTTCCTGAATATATTCAGGAAAAAACGCATACGCCCTTTTTGGCCAACCAAGCAAGCTTGCAAAGGAAATCTGCACTACAATGAAGTCTCACTTCCCCCCGGTCAAAAGGGCCATCTGAAAAAAGTGTAAAATCCAGAAAGGCAGGACAGGCCATGGAGAACTGGGAGCCTTGTTATGCTGATGGGCGGGATGTAAATTGCCAACAGACACTCCGGAGAAGTGTATGGTGTTTCCTGAAACATCTAAAAAACTAAGCAACATAGCCTAGGGCACTTCCACTTATGATCCTATAGATTAGGGAAATTAAAATCAAAAAGACACAGCCACCCCAAAGTTTGGAATGGCTCTGTTTACAAGAACCTCGTTTCCCGTACAAGTTCAACATCGCAGAAAGTGAAAAATGGATAAAGAAGTTGTGGTATTTACTTACAAAGCAATATCACTCAACAATGAAATCTATGTCATCAGGCCCTTAACAGCACAATGAGTGGATTCAGGTATGATGATTCTAACTGAAATAAGTCACACAGAAAAAGAAACATCATAAGATATCACTAATACACGGAATGTAAACTTGGCTACACAGGAACTGAATTACAGAACAGAACAGGGTCTCAAATTTAGAAAACCAACTTATGCTTGCTTAAGGGTAAAGGTGAGTTGGGGTGCTGCATAAAACCAGAGATTGAAATGAGCACACATAAAGTTCCTTAAGCCAAATATGGAATAGACAAGAGCTACTCCTTGCTCAACGAAATGGACTCAACACCGCATATTAAACGTCTAATAATGTACCTGACTAGTAAGTATCTTAAAACCTATGGATTGCTATGTCTCCGAAAGAGTATCAAGCATGTGTACAGGGGCATAATCGCAGCAGTGATAGGATTGGAGAGGTTCGGTGAGCAAATGAAGACCCTTTGAAGTCATATTGCATGGTACCCATTCCACGGGTTTCAACTACCCTGGTTTAAGCTATTCTTCCTTCAGCTAAAACATGCATGTGGAACCCAGAGTATGATCAACCATGTGATCGGGAGACATGTTCAAATATGTCTCAGTTTTCGTACCCTGGTACTCGGGTGCAACATTCCAGACGCTTTACTAACACTCTCCCGACTTGGAGAGTCAGTCCCTTTAACCTCCTGTTTGGCCCAGTTTGCAATTTCTGCGGAAGATGAACAGGAATAGGGAGAACCAATGAGAGACTAGCTGGAGGTGTCTGGATGGGCAAATTTAACTCTCATTTCCCAACAGGAAGAGGAATTAACCAAAGGCTCAGCGTGCCGTGCCGGAAACAGATTAGGGCCTGAAGCCATCCTGCGGTGTTGCGGCCAGGTCACAAGAAAGCGAGTGGAAGAAAGGAGCTCAGGGGCACTGTAATTCACAAACCTGCAGAGTTATAAATGACAGCTATCGTCCAAAAATATACTGAAGTAAGGCTGCCAAGAGGACTTGAAAGCGGGGCAGAATTGCAGGAAACCGATTTCAGGAGGTAGACTGGAATTGCATTGAAAGCATAGGAAAAGAGGCAGAACATCCACAATGATGCACTTGGCCAAAAAGGGCGTATGCGTTTTTTCCTGAATATATTCAGGAAAAAACGCATACGCGCTTTTTGCCCAACCAAGCAAACTTGCAAAGGAAAACTTCACTACAATGAAGTCTCACTTCCCCCCGGTCAAAAGGGCCATCTGAAAAAAGTGTAAAATCCAGAAAGGCAGGACAGGCCATGGAGAACTGGGAGCCTTGTTATGCTGATGGGTGGGATGTAAATTGCCAACAGACACTCGGGAGAAGTGTATGGTGTTTCCTGAAACATCTAAAAAACAAAGCAACAGAGCCTAGGGCACTTCCACTTATGGTCCTATAGCTTAGGGAAATTAAAATCAAAAAGACACAGCCACCCCAAAGTTTGGGACGCCTCTGTTTACAAGAACCTCGTTTACCGTACAAGTTCAATATCGCAGAAAGTGAAAAATGGATAAGAACTTGTGGTACTTACGTACAATGGAGTATCACTCAGCAATGAAATCTATGTCATCAGGCCCATAGCAGCATAATGAGAGCATTCAGGTATGATAATTCTAACTGAAATAAGTCAAACAGAAAAAGAAACATCATAAGATATCAGTAATACACGGAATGTAAACTTGGCTACACAGGAACTGAATTCCAAAACAGAACAGGGTCTCAAATTTAGAAAACCAACTTATGCTTGCTTAAGGGGAAAGGAGAGTTGGGGTGCTGCATAAAACCAGAGATTGAAATGAGCACAGATAAAGTTCCTTAAGCCAAATATGGAATAGACAAGAGCTACTCCTTGCTCAACGAAATGGACTCAACACCCCATATTAAACGCCTAAGAATGTACCTGACTAGTAAGTATCTTAAAACCTATGGATTGCTATGTCTCCGAAAGAGAATCAAGCGTGTGTACAGGGGCATAAACGCAGCAGTGATAGGATTGGAGAGGTTCGGTGAGCAAATGAAGACCCTTTGAAGTCATATTGCATGGTACCCATTCCACGGGTCTCAACTCTCCAGGTTTAAGGTATTCTTCCTTCAGCTAAAACATGCATGTGGAACCCAGAGTATGATCAACCGTGTGAACGGGAGACGTGTTAAAATATGTCTCAGTTTTCCTCCCCTGGTACTCGGGTGCAACATTCCAGACGCTTTCCTAACACCCTCCCCACTTGGAGAGTCAGCGCCTTTAACCTCCTGTTTGGCCCAGTTTGCAATTTCTGCGGAAGATGAACAGGAATAGGGAGAACCAATGAGAGACTAGCTGGAGGTGTCTGGACGGGCAAATTTAACTCTCATTTCCCACCAGGAAGAGGAAATAACCAAAGGCTCAGCGTGCTGTGCCGGAACCATATTAGGGCCTGAAGCCATCCTGCGGTGTTGCGGCCAGCTCAAAAGAAAGCGAGTTGAAGACAGGGGCTCAGGGGCACTGTAATTCACAAACCTGCAGAGTTATAAATGACAGCTATCGTCCAAAAATATACTGAAGTAAGGCTGCCAAGAGGACTTGAAAGCGGGGCAGAATTGCAGGAAACCGATTTCAGGAGGTAGACTGGAATTGCATTGAAAGCATAGGAAAAGAGGCAGAACGTCCACAATGATGCACTTGGCCAAAAAGGGCGTATGCGTTTTTTCCTGAACATGTTCACGAAAAAACGCATACGCCCTTTTTGGCCAACCAAGCAAACTTGCAAAGGAAATCTGCACTACAATGAAGTCTCATTTCCCCCGGTCAAAAGGGCCATCTGAAAAAAGTGTAAAATCCAGAAAGGCAGGACAGGCCATGGAGAACTGGGAGCCTTGTTATGCTGATGGGCGGGATGTAAATTGCCAACAGACACTCCGGAGAAGTGTATGGTGTTTCCTGAAACATCTAAAAAACAAAGCAACAGAGCCTAGGGCACTTCCACTTATGGTCCTATAGCTCAGGGAATTTAAAATCAAAAAGACACAGCTGCCCCAAAGTTTGGGACGCCTCTGTTTACAAGAACCTCGTTTACAGTACAAGTTCAACATCGCAGAAAGTGAAAAATGGATAAAGAAGTTGTGGTATTTACTTACAAAGCAATATCACTCAGCAATGAAATCTATGTCATCAGGCCCTTAGCAGCATAATGAGTGGATTCAGGTATGATGATTCTAACTGAAATAAGTCACACAGAAAAAGAAACATCATAAGATATCAGTAATACACGGAATGTAAACTTGGCTACACAGGAACTGAATTACAGAACAGAACAGGGTCTCAAATTTAGAAAACCAACTTATGCTTGCTTAAGGGGAAAGGTGAGTTGGGGTGCTGTATAAAACCAGAGATTGAAATGAGCACACATAAAGTTCCTTAAGCCAAATATGGAATAGACAAGAGCTACTCCTTTCTCAACGAAATGGACTCAACACCCCATATTAAACGCCTAAGAATGTACCTGACTAGTAAGTATCTTAAAACCTATGGATTGCTATGTCTCTGAAAGAGAATCAAGCATGTGTACAGGGGCATAAACGCAGCAGTGATAGGATTGGAGAGGTTCGGTGAGCAAATGAAGACCCTTTGAAGTCATATTGCATGATACTCATTCCACGGGTTTCAACAACCCAGGTTTAAGGTATTCTTCCTTCAGCTAAAACATGCATGTGGAACCTAGAGTATGATCAACCATGTGATCGGGAGACGTGTTCAAATATGTCTCAGTTTTCGTACCCTGGTACTCGGGTGCAACATTCCAGACGCTTTACTAACACTCTCCCCACTTGGAGAGTCAGCGTCTTTAACCTCCTGTTTGGCCCAGTTTGCAATTTCTGCGGAAGATGAACAGGAATAGGGAGAACCAATGAGAGACTAGCTGGAGGTGTCTGGACGGGCAAATTTAACTCTCATTTCCCACCAGGAAGAGGAATTAACGAAAGGCTCAGCGTGCCGTGCCGGGACCAGATTAGGGCCTGAAGCCATCCTGCGGTGTTGCGGCCAGGTCACAAGAAAGCGAGTGGAAGAAAGGAGCTCAGGGGCACTGTAATTCACAAACCTGCAGAGTTATAAATGACAGCTATCGTCCAAAAATATACTGAAGTAAGGCTGCCAAGAGGACTTGAAAGCGGGGCAGAATTGCAGGAAACAGATTTCAGGAGGTAGACTGGAATTGTATTGAAAGCATAGGAAAAGAGGCAGAACGTCCACAATGATGCACTTGGCCAAAAAGGGCGTATGCGTTTTTTCCTGAATATATTCAGGAAAAAACGCATACGCCCTTTTTGGCCAACCAAGCAAGCTTGCAAAGGAAATCTGCACTACAATGAAGTCTCACTTCCCCCCGGTCAAAAGGGCCATCTGAAAAAAGTGTAAAATCCAGAAAGGCAGGACAGGCCATGGAGAACTGGGAGCCTTGTTATGCTGATGGGCGGGATGTAAATTGCCAACAGACACTCCGGAGAAGTGTATGGTGTTTCCTGAAACATCTAAAAAACTAAGCAACATAGCCTAGGGCACTTCCACTTATGATCCTATAGATTAGGGAAATTAAAATCAAAAAGACACAGCCACCCCAAAGTTTGGAATGGCTCTGTTTACAAGAACCTCGTTTACCGTACAAGTTCAACATCGCAGAAAGTGAAAAATGGATAAAGAAGTTGTGGTATTTACTTACAAAGCAATATCACTCAACAATGAAATCTATGTCATCAGGCCCTTAACAGCACAATGAGTGGATTCAGGTATGATGATTCTAACTGAAATAAGTCACACAGAAAAAGAAACATCATAAGATATCACTAATACACGGAATGTAAACTTGGCTACACAGGAACTGAATTACAGAACAGAACAGGGTCTCAAATTTAGAAAACCAACTTATGCTTGCTTAAGGGTAAAGGTGAGTTGGGGTGCTGCATAAAACCAGAGATTGAAATGAGCACACATAAAGTTCCTTAAGCCAAATATGGAATAGACAAGAGCTACTCCTTGCTCAACGAAATGGACTCAACACCGCATATTAAACGTCTAATAATGTACCTGACTAGTAAGTATCTTAAAACCTATGGATTGCTATGTCTCCGAAAGAGTATCAAGCATGTGTACAGGGGCATAATCGCAGCAGTGATAGGATTGGAGAGGTTCGGTGAGCAAATGAAGACCCTTTGAAGTCATATTGCATGGTACCCATTCCACGGGTTTCAACTACCCTGGTTTAAGCTATTCTTCCTTCAGCTAAAACATGCATGTGGAACCCAGAGTATGATCAACCATGTGATCGGGAGACATGTTCAAATATGTCTCAGTTTTCGTACCCTGGTACTCGGGTGCAACATTCCAGACGCTTTACTAACACTCTCCCGACTTGGAGAGTCAGTCCCTTTAACCTCCTGTTTGGCCCAGTTTGCAATTTCTGCGGAAGATGAACAGGAATAGGGAGAACCAATGAGAGACTAGCTGGAGGTGTCTGGATGGGCAAATTTAACTCTCATTTCCCAACAGGAAGAGGAATTAACCAAAGGCTCAGCGTGCCGTGCCGGAAACAGATTAGGGCCTGAAGCCATCCTGCGGTGTTGCGGCCAGGTCACAAGAAAGCGAGTGGAAGAAAGGAGCTCAGGGGCACTGTAATTCACAAACCTGCAGAGTTATAAATGACAGCTATCGTCCAAAAATATACTGAAGTAAGGCTGCCAAGAGGACTTGAAAGCGGGGCAGAATTGCAGGAAACCGATTTCAGGAAGTAGACTGGAATTGCATTGAAAGCATAGGAAAAGAGGCAGAACATCCACAATGATGCACTTGGCCAAAAAGGGCGTATGCGTTTTTTCCTGAATATATTCAGGAAAAAACGCATATGCGCTTTTTTCCCAACCAAGCAAACTTGCAAAGGAAAACTTCACTACAATGAAGTCTCACTTCCCCCCGGTCAAAAGGGCCATCTGAAAAAAGTGTAAAATCCAGAAAGGCAGGACAGGCCATGGAGAACTGGGAGCCTTGTTATGCTGATGGGTGGGATGTAAATTGCCAACAGACACTCGGGAGAAGTGTATGGTGTTTCCTGAAACATCTAAAAAACAAAGCAACAGAGCCTAGGGCACTTCCACTTATGGTCCTATAGCTTAGGGAAATTAAAATCAAAAAGACACAGCCACCCCAAAGTTTGGGACGCCTCTGTTTACAAGAACCTCGTTTACCGTACAAGTTCAATATCGCAGAAAGTGAAAAATGGATAAGAACTTGTGGTACTTACGTACAATGCAGTATCACTCAGCAATGAAATCTATGTCATCAGGCCCATAGCAGCATAATGAGAGCATTCAGGTATGATAATTCTAACTGAAATAAGTCAAACAGAAAAAGAAACATCATAAGATATCAGTAATACACGGAATGTAAACTTGGCTACACAGGAACTGAATTCCAAAACAGAACAGGGTCTCAAATTTAGAAAACCAACTTATGCTTGCTTAAGGGGAAAGGAGAGTTGGGGTGCTGCATAAAACCAGAGATTGAAATGAGCACAGATAAAGTTCCTTAAGCCAAATATGGAATAGACAAGAGCTACTCCTTGCTCAACGAAATGGACTCAACACCCCATATTAAACGCCTAAGAATGTACCTGACTAGTAAGTATCTTAAAACCTATGGATTGCTATGTCTCCGAAAGAGAATCAAGCGTGTGTACAGGGGCATAAACGCAGCAGTGATAGGATTGGAGAGGTTCGGTGAGCAAATGAAGACCCTTTGAAGTCATATTGCATGGTACCCATTACACGGGTCTCAACTCTCCAGGTTTAAGGTATTCTTCCTTCAGCTAAAACATGCATGTGGAACCCAGAGTATGATCAACCGTGTGAACGGGAGACGTGTTAAAATATGTCTCAGTTTTCCTCCCCTGGTACTCGGGTGCAACATTCCAGACGCTTTCCTAACACCCTCCCCACTTGGAGAGTCAGCGCCTTTAACCTCCTGTTTGGCCCAGTTTGCAATTTCTGCGGAAGATGAACAGGAATAGGGAGAACCAATGAGAGACTAGCTGGAGGTGTCTGGACGGGCAAATTTAACTCTCATTTCCCACCAGGAAGAGGAAATAACCAAAGGCTCAGCGTGCTGTGCCGGAACCATATTAGGGCCTGAAGCCATCCTGCGGTGTTGCGGCCAGCTCAAAAGAAAGCGAGTTGAAGACAGGGGCTCAGGGGCACTGTAATTCACAAACCTGCAGAGTTATAAATGACAGCTATCGTCCAAAAATATACTGAAGTAAGGCTGCCAAGAGGACTTGAAAGCGGGGCAGAATTGCAGGAAACCGATTTCAGGAGGTAGACTGGAATTGCATTGAAAGCATAGGAAAAGAGGCAGAACGTCCACAATGATGCACTTGGCCAAAAAGGGCGTATGCATTTTTCCTGAATATATTCAGGAAAAAACGCATACGCCCTTTTTGGCCAACCAAGCAAGCTTGCAAAGGAAATCTGCACTACAATGAAGTCTCACTTCCCCCCGGTCAAAAGAGCCATCTGAAAAAAGTGTAAAATCCAGAAAGGCAGGACAGGCCATGGAGAACTGGGAGCCTTGTTATGCTGATGGGCGGGATGTAAATTGCCAACAGACACTCGGGAGAAGTGTACGGTGTTTCCTGAAACATCTAAGAAACAAAGCAACAGAGCCTAGGGCACTTCCACTTATGGTCCTATAGCTTAGGGAAATTAAAATCAAAAAGACACAGCCACCCCAAAGTTTGGGACGCCTCTGTTTACAAGAACCTCGTTTACCGTACAAGTTCAATATCACAGAAAGTGAAAAATGGATAAAGAACTTGTGGTACTTACGTACAATGCAGTATCACTCAGCAATGAAATCTATGTCATCAGGCCCGTAGCAGCATAATGAGTGGATTCAGGTACGATGATTCTAACTGAAATAAGTCACACAGAAAAAGAAACATCATAAGATATCAGTAATACACGGAATGTAACCTTGGCTACACAGGAACTGAATTACAGAACAGAACAGGGTCTCAAATTTAGAAAACCAACTTATGCTTGCTTAAGGGGAAAGGTGAGTTGGGGTGCTGCATAAAACCAGAGATTGAAATGAGCACAGATAAAGTTCCTTAAGCCAAATATGGAATAGACAAGAGCTACTCCTTGCTCAACGAAATGGACTCAACACCGCATATTAAATGCCTAAGAATGTACCTGACTAGTAAGTATCTTAAAACCTATGGATTGCTATGTCTCCGAAAGAGAATCTAGCATGTGTACAGGGGCATAAACGCAGCAGTGATAGGATTGGAGAGGCTCGGTGAACAAATGAAGACCCTTTGAAGTCATATTGCATGGTACCCATTCCACGGGTTTCCACTACCCAGGTTTAAGGTATTCTTCCTTCAGCTAAAACATGCATGTGGAACCTAGAGTATGATCAACCATGTGATCGGGAGACGTGTTCAAATATGTCTCAGTTTTCATACCCTGGTACTCGGGTGCAACATTCCAGATGCTTTACTAACACTGTACCCACTTGGAGAGTCAGTCCCTTTAACCTCCTGTTTGGCCCAGTTTGCAATTTCTGCGGAAGATGAACAGGAATAGCGAGAACCAATGAGAGACTAGCTGGAGGTGTGTGGACGGGCAAATTTAACTCTCATTTCCCACCAGGAAGAGGAATTAACCAAAGGCTCAGCGTGCCGGGCCGGAACCAGATTAGGGCCTGAAGCCATCCTGCAGTGTTGCGGCCAGCTCAAAAGAAAGCGAGTTGAAGAAAGGAGCTCTGGGGCACTGTAATTCACTAACCTGCAGAGTTATAAATGACAGCTATCGTCCAAAAATATACTGAAGTAAGGCTGCCAATAGGACTTGAAAGCGGGGCAGAATTGCAGGAAACTGATTTCAGGAGGTAGACTGGAATTGCATTGAAAGCATAGGAAAAGAGGCAGAACGTCAACAATGATGCGCTTGGCCAAAAAGGGCGTATGCGTTTATTCCTGAATATATTCAGGAAAAAACGCATACGCCCTTTTTGGCCAACCAAGCAAGCTTGCAAAGGAAATCTGCACTACAATGAAGTCTCCATTCCCCTTGGTCAAAAGGGCCATCTGAAAAAAGTGTAAAATCCAGAATGCCAGGACAGGCCATGGAGAACAGGGAGCCTTGTTATGCTGATGGGCGGGATGTAAATTGCCAACAGACACTCGGGAGAAGTGTATGGTGTTTCCTGAAACATCTAAAAAACAAAACAACAGAGCCTAGGGCACTTCCACTTATGTTCCTATAGCTTAGGGAAATTAAAATCAAAAAGACACAGCCACCCCAAAGTTTGGGACGCCTCTGTTTACAAGAACCTCGTTTACCGTACAAGTTCAACATCGCAGAAAGTGAAAAATGGATAAAGAAGTTGTGGTATTTACTTACAAAGCAATATCACTCAGCAATGAAATCTATGTCATCAGGCCCTTAGCAGCACAATGAGTGGATTCAGGTATGATGATTCTAACTGAAATAAGTCACACAGAAAAAGAAACATCATAAGATATCTGTAATACACGGAATGTAAACTTGGCTACACAGGAACTGAATTACAGAACAGAACAGGGTCTCAAATTTAAAAAACCAACTTATGCTTGCTTAAGGGGAAAGGTGAGTTGGGGTGCTGCATAAAACCAGAGATTGAAATGAGCACAGATAAAGTTCCTTAAGCCAAATAGACAAGAGCTACTCCTTGCTCAACGAAATGGACTCAACACCCCATATTAAACGCCTAAGAATGTACCTGACTAGTAAGTATCTTAAAACGTATGGATTGCTATGTCACCGAAAGAGAATCAAGCATGTGTACAGGGGCATAAACGTAGCAGTGATAGATTTGGAGAGGTTCGGTGAGCAAATGAATACCCTTTGAAGACATATTGCATGGTACCCATTCCACGGGTCTCAACTCTCCAGGTTTAAGGTATTCTTCCTTCAGCTAAAACATGCATGTGGAACCCGGAGTATGATCAATCATGTGAACGGGAGACGTGTTCAAATATGTCTCAGTTTTCCTCCCCTGGTACTCGGGTGCAACATTCCAGACGCTTTACTAACACTCTCCCCACTTGGAGAGTCAGCGCCTTTAACCTCCTGTTTGGCCCAGTTTGCAATTTCTGCGGAAGATGAACAGGAATAGGGAGAACCAATGAGAG
Organism: Delphinus delphis; assembly: GCF_949987515.2. Taxonomy (NCBI): domain Eukaryota; kingdom Metazoa; phylum Chordata; class Mammalia; order Artiodactyla; family Delphinidae; genus Delphinus; species Delphinus delphis. The sequence continues at coordinate 13,783 of NW_027193184.1, read as the reverse complement.
ACTAGCTGGAGGTGTCTGGACGGGCAAATTTAACTCTCATTTCCCACCAGGAAGAGGAATTAACCAAAGGCTCAGCATGCCGTGCCGGAACCAGATTAGGGCCTGAAGCCATCCTGCGGTGTTGCGGCCAGCTCACAAGAAAGCGAGTTGAAGAAAGGAGCTCAGGGGCACTGTAATTCACAAACCTGCAGAGTTATAAATGACAGCTATCGTCCAAAAATATACTGAAGTAAGGCTGCCAAGAGGACTTGAAAGCGGGGCAGAATTGCAGGAAACCGATTTCAGGAGGTAGACTGGAATTGCATTGAAAGCATAGGAAAAGAGGCAGAACGTCCACAATGATGCACTTGGCCAAAAAGGGCGTATGCGTTTTTTCCTGAACATGTTCACGAAAAAACGCATACGCCCTTTTTGGCCAACCAAGCAAACTTGCAAAGGAAATCTGCACTACAATGAAGTCTCATTTCCCCCGGTCAAAAGGGCCATCTGAAAAAAGTGTAAAATCCAGAAAGGCAGGACAGGCCATGGAGAACTGGGAGCCTTGTTATGCTGATGAGCAGGATGTAAATTGCCAACAGACACTGGGGAGAAGTGTATCGTGTTTCCTGAAACATCTAAAAAACAAAGCAACAGAGCCTAGGGCACTTCCACTTATGGTCCTATAGCTCAGGGAATTTAAAATCAAAAAGACACAGCTGCCCCAAAGTTTGGGACGCCTCTGTTTACAAGAACCTCGTTTACAGTACAAGTTCAACATCGCAGAAAGTGAAAAATGTATAAAGAAGTTGTGGTATTTACTTACAAAGCAATATCACTCAGCAATGAAATCTATGTCATCAGGCCCTTAGCAGCATAATGAGTGGATTCAGGTATGATGATTCTAACTGAAATAAGTCACACAGAAAAAGAAACATCATAAGATATCAGTAATACACGGAATGTAAACATGGCTACACAGGAACTGAATTACAGAACAGAACAGGGTCTCAAATTTAGAAAACCAACTTATGCTTGCTTAAGGGTAAAGGTGAGTTGGGGTGCTGTATAAAACCAGAGATTGAAATGAGCACAGATAAAGTTCCTTAAGCCAAATATGGAATACACAAGAGCTACTCCTTTCTCAACGAAATGGACTCAACACCCCATATTAAACGCCTAAGAATGTACCTGACTAGTAAGTATCTTAAAACCTATGGATTGCTATGTCTCTGAAAGAGAATCAAGCATGTGTACAGGGGCATAAACGCAGCAGTGATAGGATTGGAGAGGTTCGGTGAGCAAATGAAGACCCTTTGAAGTCATATTGCATGATACTCATTCCACGGGTTTCAACAACCCAGGTTTAAGGTATTCTTCCTTCAGCTAAAACATGCATGTGGAACCTAGAGTATGATCAACCATGTGATCGGGAGACGTGTTCAAATATGTCTCAGTTTTCGTACCCTGGTACTCGGGTGCAACATTCCAGACGCTTTACTAACACTCTCCCCACTTGGAGAGTCAGCGTCTTTAACCTCTTGTTTGGCCCAGTTTGCAATTTCTGCGGAAGATGAACAGGAATAGGGAGAACCAATGAGAGACTAGCTGGAGGTGTCTGGACGGGCAAATTTAACTCTCATTTCCCACCAGGAAGAGGAATTAACGAAAGGCTCAGCGTGCCGTGCCGGGACCAGATTAGGGCCTGAAGCCATCCTGCGGTGTTGCGGCCAGCTCACAAGAAAGCGAGTTGAAGAAAGGAGCTCAGGGGCACTGTAATTCACAAACCTGCAGAGTTATAAATGACAGCTATCGTCCAAAAATATACTGAAGTAAGGCTGCCAAGAGGACTTGAAAGCGGGGCAGAATTGCAGGAAACCGATTTCAGGAGGTAGACTGGAATTGCATTGAAAGCATAGGAAAAGAGGCAGAACGTCCACAATGATGCACTTGGCCAAAAAGGGCGTATGCGTTTTTTCCTGAATATATTCAGGAAATAACGCATACGCACTTTTTGGCAAACCAAGCAAGCTTGCAATGGAAATCTGCACTACAATGAAGTCTCACTTCCCCCCGGTCAAAAGGGCTATGTGAGAAAAGTGTAAAATCCAGAAAGGCAGGACAGGCCATGGAGAACTGGGAGCCTTGTTATGCTGATGGGCGGGATGTAAATTGCCAACAGACACTCGGGAGAAGTGTATGGTGTTTCCTGAAACATCTAAAAAACAAAGCAACAGAGCCTAGGGCACTTCCACTTATGGTCCCATAGCTTAGGGAAATTAAAATAAAAAAGACACAGCCACCCCAAAGTTTGGGACGCCTCTGTTTACAAGAACCTCGTTTACAGTGCAAGTTCAACATCGCAGAAAGTGAAAAATGGATAAAGAAGTTGTGGTATTTACTTACAAAGCAATATCACTCAGCAATGAAATCTATGTCATCAGGCCCTTAGCAGCACAATGAGTGGATTCAGGTATGATGATTCTAACTGAAATAAGTCACACAGAAAAAGAAACATCATAAGATATCTGTAATACATGGAATGTAAACTTGGCTACACAGGAACTGAATTACAGAACAGAACAGGGTCTCAAATTTAAAAAACCAACTTATGCTTGCTTAAGGGGAAAGGTGAGTTGGGGTGCTGCATAAAACCAGAGATTGAAATGAGCCCAGATAAAGTTCCTTAAGCCAAATATGGAATAGACAAGAGCTACTCCTTGCTCAACGAAATGGACTCAACACCCCATATTAAACGCCTAAGAATGTACCTGACTAGTAAGTATCTTAAAACCTATGGAATGCTATGTCTCCAAAAGAGAATCAAGCGTGTGTACAGGGGCAGAAACGCAGCAGTGATAGGATTGGAGAGGTTCCGTGAGCAAATGAAGACCCTTTGAAGTCATATTGCATGGTACCCATTCCACGGGTCTCAAATCTCAAGGTTTAAGGTATTCTTCCTTCAGCTAAAACATGCATGTGGAACCCGGAGTATGATCAACTGTGTGAACGGGAGACGTGTTCAAATATGTCTCAGTTTTCCTCCCCTGGTACTCGGGTGCAACATTCCAGACGCTTTACTAACACTCTCCCCACTTGGAGAGTCAGCGCCTTTAACCTCCTGTTTGGCCCAGTTTGCAATTTCTGCGGAAGATGAACAGGAATAGGGAGAACCAATGAGAGGCTAGCTGGAGGTGTCGGGACAGGCAAATTTAACTCTCATTTCCCACCAGGAAGAGGAAATAACCAAAGGCTCAGCGTGCCGTGCCGGAACCAGATTAGGGCCTGAAGCCATCCTGCGGTGTTGCGGCCAGCTCAAAAGAAAGCGAGTTGAAGAAAGGAGCTCAGGGGCACTGCAATTCACAAACCTGCAGAGTTATAAATGACAGCTATGGTCCAAAAATATACTGAAGTAAGGCTGCCAAGAGGACTTGAAAGCGGGGCAGAATTGCAGGAAACCGATTTCAGGAGGTAGACTGGAATTGCATTGAAAGCATAGGAAAAGAGGCAGAACGTCCACAATGATGCACCTGGCCAAAAAGGGCGTATGCGTTTTTTCCTGAATATATTCAGGAAAAAACGCATACGCCCTTTTTGGCCAACCAAGCAAGCTTGCAAAGGAAATCTGCACTACAATGAAGTCTCACTTCCCCCCGGTCAAAAGGGCCATCTGAAAAAAGTGTAAAATCCAGACAGGCAGGACAGGCCATGGAGAACTGGGAGCCTTGTTATGCTGATGGGCGGGATGTAAATTGCCAACAACCACTCGGGAGAAGTGTATGGTGTTTCCTGAAACATCTAAAAAACAAAGCAACAGAACCTAGGGCACTTCCACTTATGGTCCTATAGATTAGGGAAATTAAAATCAAAAAGACACAGCCACCCCAAAGTTTGGGACGCCTCTGTTTACAAGAACCTCGTTTACAGTACAAGTTCAACATCGCAGAAAGTGAAAAATGGATAAAGAAGTTGTGGTATTTACTTACAAAGCAATATCACTCAGCAATGAAATCTATGTCATCAGGCCCTTAGCAGCACAATGAGTGGATTCAGGTATGATGATTCTAACTGAAATAAGTCACACAGAAAAAGAAACATCATAAGATATCAGTAATACACGGAATATAAACTTGGCTACACAGGAACTGAAATACAGAACAAAACAGGGTCTCAAATTTAGAAAACCAACTTATGTTTGCTTAAGGGTAAAGGTGAGTTGCGGTGCTGCATAAAACCAGAGATTGAAATGAGCACAGATAAAGTTCCTTAAGCCAAATATGGAATAGACAAGAGCTACTCCTTGCTCAATCAAATGGACTCAACACCCCATATTAAACGCCTAAGAATGTACCTGACTAGTAAGTATCTTAAAACCTATGGATTGCTATGTCTCGGAAAGAGAATCAAGCATGTGTACAGGGGCATAAACGCAGCAGTGATAGGATTGGAAATGTTCGGTGAGCAAATGAAGACCCTTTGAAGTCATATTGCATGGTACCCATTCCACGGGTCTCAACTCTCCAGGTTTAAGGTATTCTTCCTTCAGCTAAAACATGCATGTGGAACCTAGAGTATGATCAACCATGTGATCGGGAGACGTGTTCAAATATGTCTCAGTTTTCGTACCCTGGTACTCGGGTGCAACATTCCAGATGCTTTACTAACACTCTCCCGACTTGGAGAGTCAGTCCCTTTAACCTCTTGTTTGGCCCAGTTTGCAATTTCTGCGGAAGATGAACAGGAATAGGGAGAACCAATGAGAGACTAGCTGGAGGTGTCTGGACGGGCAAATTTAACTCTCATTTCCCACCAGGAAGAGGAAATAACCAAAGGCTCAGCGTGCCATGCCAGAATCAGATTAGGGCCTGAAGCCATCCTGCGGTGTTGCGGCCAGGTCACAAGAAAGCGAGTTGAAGAAAGGAGCTCAGGGGCACTGTAATTCACAAACCTGCAGAGTTATAAATGACCGCTATCGTCCAAAAATATACTGAAGTAAGGCTGCCAAGAGGACTTGAATGCGGGGCAGAATTGCAGGAAACCGATTTCAGGAGGTAGACTGGAATTGCATTGAAAGCATAGGAAAACAGGCAGAACGTCCACAATGATGTACTTGGCCAAAAAGGGCGTATGCGTTTATTCCTGAATATATTCAGGAAAAAACACATACGCCCTTTTTGGCCAACCAAGCAAGCTTGCAAAGGAAATGTGCACTACAATGAAGTCTCACTTCTCCCTGGTCAAAAGGGCCATCTGAAAAAAGTGTAAAATCCAGAAAGGCAGGACAGGCCATGGAGAACTGGGAGCCTTGTTATGCTGATGGGCGGGATGTAAATTGCCAACAGACACTCGGGAGAAGTGTATGGTGTTTCCTGAAACATCTAAAAAACAAAGCAACAGAGCGTAGGGCACTTCCACTTATGGCCCTATAGCGTAGGGAAATTAAAATCAAAAAGACACAGCCACCCCAAAGTTTGGGACGCCTCTGTTTACAAGAACCTCATTTACCGTACAAGTTCAACATCACAGAAAGTGAAAAATGGATAAAGAACTTGTGGTACTTACGTACAATGCAGTATCACTCAGCAATGAAATCTATGTCATCAGGCCCATAGCAGCGTAATGAGTGGATTCAGGTACGATGATTCTAACTGAAATAAGTCACACAGAAAAAGAAACATCATAAGATATCACTAATACACGGAATGTAAACTTGGCTACACAGGAACTGAATTCCAAAACAGAACAGGGTCTCAAATTTAGAAAACCAACTTATGCTTGCTTAAGGAGAAAGGTGAGTTGGGGTGCTGCATAAAATCAGACATTGAAATGAGCACAGATAAAGTTCCTTAAGCCAAATATGGAATAGACAAGAGCTACTCCTTGCTCAACGAGATGGACTCAACACACCATATTAAACGCCTAAGAATGTACCTGTCTAGTAAGTATCTTAAAACCTATGGATTGCTATGTCTCCAAAAGAGAATCAAGCATGTGTACAGGGACATAAATGCAGCAGTGATAGGATTGGAAAGGTTCGGTGAGCAAATGAAGACCCTTTGAAGTCATATTGCATGGTACCCATTCCACGGGTTTCAATTACCCAGGTTTCAGGTATTCTTCCTTCAGCTAAATCATGCATGTGGAACCCAGAGTATGATCAACCATGTGAACGGGAGACGTGTTCAAATATGTCTCAGTTTTCGTACCCTGGTACTCGGGTGCAACATTCCAGACGCTATACTAACTCTCTCCCGACTTGGAGAGTCAGTCCCTTTAACCTCCTGTTTGGCCCAGTTTGCAATTTCTGCGGAAGATGAACAGGAATAGCGAGAACCAATGAGAGACTAGCTGGAGGTGTCTGGACGGGCATATTTAACTCTCATTTCCCACCAGGAAGAGGAAATAACCAAAGGCTCAGCGTGCCGTGCCGGAACCAGATTAGGGCCTGAAGCCATCCTGCGGTGTTGCGGCCAGCTCAAAAGAAAGCGAGTTGAAGAAAGGAGCTCGGGGCACTGTAATTCACAAACCTGCAGAGTTATAAATGACAGCTATCGTCCAAAAATATACTGAAGTAAGGCTGCCAAGAGGACTTGAAAGCGGGGCAGAATTGCAGGAAACCGATTTCAGGAGGTAGACTGGAATTGCATTGAAAGCATAGGAAAAGAGGCAGAACGTCCACAATGATGCCCTTGGCCAAAAAGGGCGTATGCGTTTTTTCCTGAATATATTCAGGAAAAAACGCATACGCCCTTTTTGGCCAACCAAGCAAGCTTGCAAAGGAAATCTGCACTACAATGAAGTCTCACTTCCCCCCGGTCAAAAGGGCCATCTGAAAAAAGTGTAAAATCCAGAAAGGCAGGACAGGCCATGGAGAACTGGGAGCCTTGTTATGCTGATGGGCGGGATGTAAATTGCCAACAGACACTCGGGAGAAGTGTATGGTGTTTCCTGAAACATCTAAAAAACAAAGCAACAGAGCCTAGGGCACTTCCACTTATGGTCCTATAGCTTAGGGAAATTAAAATCAAAAAGACACAGCCACCCCAAACTTTGGGACGCCTCTGTTTACAAGACCTCGTTTACCGTACAAGTTCAACATCGCAGAAAGTGAAAAATGGATAAAGAAGTTGTGGTATTTACTTACAAAGCAATATCACTCAGCAATGAAATCTATGTCATCAGGCCCTTAGCAGCACAATGAGTGGATTCAGGTATGATGATTCTAACTGAAATAAGTCACACAGAAAAAGAAACATCATAAGATATCAGTAATACACGGAATGTAAACTTGGCTACACAGGAACTGAATTACAGAACAGAACAGGGTCTCAAATTTAGAAAACCAACTTATGCTTGCTTAAGGGGAAAGGTGAGTTGGGGTGCTGCATAAAACCAGAGATTGAAATGAGCACAGATAAAGTTCCTTAAGCCAACTATGGAATAGACAAGAGCTACTCCTTGCTCAACGAAATGGACTCAACACCGCATATTAAACGCCTAAGAATGTACCTGACTAGTAAGTATCTTAAAACCTATGGATTGCTATGTCTCCGAAAGAGAATCAAGCATGTGTACAGGGGCATAAACGCAGCAGTGATAGGATTGGAGAGGTTCGGTGAGCAAATGAAGACCCTTTGAAGTCATATTGCATGGTACCCATTCCACGGGTCTCAACTCTCCAGGTTTAAGGTATTCTTCCTAAAGCCAAAACATGCATGTGGAACCTAGAGTACGATCAACCATGTGATCGGGAGACGTGTTCAAATATGTCTCAGTTTTCGTACCCTGGTACTCGGGTGCAACATTCCAGACGCTTTACTAACACTCTCCCCACTTGGAGAGTCAGTCCCTTTAACCTCCTGCTTGGCCCAGTTTGCAATTTCTGCAGAAGATGAACAGGAATAGGGAGAACCAATGAGAGACTAGCTGGAGGTGTCTGGACGGGCAAATTTAACTCTCATTTCCCACCAGGAAGAGGAAATAACCAAAGGCTCAGCGTGCCGTGCTGGAACCAGATTAGGGCCTGAAGCCATCCTGCGGTGTTGCGGCCAGGTGACAAGAAAGCGAGTTGAAGAAAGGAGCTCAGGGGCACTGTAATTCACAAACCTGCAGAGTTATAAATGACAGCTATTGTCCAAAAATAGACTGAAGTAAGGCTGCCAAGAGGACTTGAAAGCGGGGCAGAATTGCCGGAAATCGATTTCAGGAGGTAGACTGGAATTGCATTGAAAGCATAGGAAAAGAGGCAGAACGTCCACAATGATGCACTTGGCCAAAAAGGGCGTATGCCTTTTTTCCTAAATATATTCAGGAAAAAACGCATACGCACTTTTTGGCCAACCAAGCAAGCTTGCAAAGGAAATCTGCACTACAATGAAGTCTCACTTCCCCCCGGTCAAAAGGGCCATCTGAAAAAAGTGTAAAATCCAGAAAGGCAGGACAGGCCATGGAGAACTGGGAGCCTTGTTATGCTGATGGGCGGGATGTAAATTGCCAACAGACACTCGGGAGAAGTGTATGGTGTTTCCTGAAACATCTAAAAAACAAAGCAACAGAGCCTAGGGCACTTCCACTTATGGTCCTATAGCTTAGAGAAATTAAAATAAAAAAGACACAGCCACCCCAAAGTTTGGGACGCCTCTGTTTACAAGAACCTCGTTTACAGTGCAAGTTCAACATCGCAGAAAGTGAAAAATGGATAAAGAAGTTGTGGTATTTACTTACAAAGCAATATCACTCAGCAATGAAATCTATGTCATCAGGCCCTTAGCAGCACAATGAGTGGATTCAGGTATGATGATTCTAACTGAGATAAGTCACACAGAAATAGAAACATCATAAGATATCAGTAATACACGGAATGTAAACTTGGCTACACAGGAACTGAATTACAGAACAGAACAGGGTCTCAAATTTAGAAAACCAACTTATGCTTGCTTAAGGGGAAAGGTGAGTTGGGGTGCTGCATAAAACCAGAGATTGAAATGAGCACAGATAAATTTCCTTAAGCCAAATATGGAATAGACAAGAGCTACTCCTTACTCAACGAAATGGACTCAACACCGCCTATTAAATGCCTAAGAATGTACCTGACTAGTAAGTATCTTAAAACCTATGGATTGCTATGTCTCCGAAAGAGAATCAAGCATGTGTACAGGGGCATAAATGCAGCAGTGATAGGATTGGAGAGGTTCGGTGAGCAAATGAAGACCCTTTGAAGTCATATTGCATGGTACCCATTCCACGGGTTTCAACTACCCAGGTTTAAGGTATTCTTCCTTCAGCTAAAATATGCATGTGGAACCTAGAGTACGATCAACCATGTGATCGGGAGACGTGTTCAAATATGTCTCAGTTTTCGTACCCTGGTACTCGGGTGCAACATTCCAGACGCTTTACTAACACTCTCCCGACTTGGAGAGTCAGTCCCTTTAACCTCCTGCTTGGCCCAGTTTGCAATTTCTGCGGAAGATGAACAGGAATAGGGAGAACCAATGAGAGACTAGCTGGAGGTGTCTGGACGGGCAAATTTAACTCTCATTTTCCACCAGGAAGAGGAAATAACCAAAGGCTCAGCGTGCCGTGCCGGAACCAGAGTAGGGCCTGAAGCCATCCTGCGGTGTTGCGTCCAGCTCAAAAGAAAGCGAGTTGTAGAAAGGAGCTCAGGGGCACTGTAATTCACAAACCTGCAGAGTTATAAATGACAGCTATCGTCCAAAAATAGACTGAAGTAAGGCTGCCAAGAGGACTTGAAAGCGGGCAGAATTGCAGGAAACCGATTTCAGGAGGTAGACTGGAATTGCATTGAAAGCATAGGAAAAGAGGCAGAACGTCCACAATGATGCACTTGGCCAAAAAGGGCGTATGCCTTTTTTCCTAAATATATTCAGGAAAAAACGCATACGCGCTTTTTGCCCAACCAAGCAAGCTTGCAAAGGAAATCTGCACTACAATGAAGTCTCACTTCCCCCCGGTCAAAAGGGCCATCTGAAAAAAGTGTAAAATCCAGAAAGGCAGGACAGGCCATGGAGAACTGGGAGCCTTGTTATGCTGATGGGCGGGATGTAAATTGCCAACAGACACTCGGGAGAAGTGTATGGTGTTTCCTGAAACATCTAAAAAACAAAGCAACAGAGCCAAGGGCACTTCCACTTATGGTCCTATAGCTTATGGAAATTAAAATAAAAAAGACACAGCCACCCCAATGTTTGGGACGCCTCTGTTTACAAGAACCTCGTTTACAGTGCAAGTTCAACATCGCAGAAAGTGAAAAATGGATAAAGAAGTTGTGGTATTTACTTACAAAGCAATATCACTCAGCAATGAAATCTATGTCATCAGGCCCTTAGCAGCACAATGAGTGGATTCAGGTATGATGATTCTAACTGAGATAAGTCACACAGAAATAGAAACATCATAAGATATCAGTAATACACGGAATGTAAACTTGGCTACACAGGAACTGAATTACAGAACAGAACAGGGTCTCAAATTTAGAAAACCAACTTATGCTTGCTTAAGGGGAAAGGTGAGTTGGGGTGCTGCATAAAACCAGAGATTGAAATGAGCACAGATAAAGTTCCTTAAGCCAAATATGGAATAGACAAGAGCTACTCCTTGCTCAACGAAATGGACTCAACACCGCCTATTAAACGCCTAAGAATGTACCTGACTAGTAAGTATCTTAAAACCTATGGATTGCTATGTCTCCGAAAGAGAATCAAGCATGTGTACAGGGGCATAAACGCAGCAGTGATAGGATTGGAGAGGTTCGGTGAGCAAATGAAGACCCTTTGAAGTCATATTGCGTGGTACCCATTCAACGGGTCTCAACTCTCCAGGTTTAAGGTATTCTTCCTGAAGCTAAAACATGCATGTGGAACCCAGAGTATGATCAACCATGTGAACGGGAGACGTGTTCAAATATGTCTCAGTTTTCCTCCCCTGGTACTCGGGTGCAACATTCCAGACGCTTTACTAACAATCTCCCCACTTGGAGAGTCAGCGCCTTTAACGTCCTGTTTGGCCCAGTTTGCAATTTCTGCGGAAGATGAACAGGAATAGCGAGAACCAATGAGAGACTAGCTGGAGGTGTCTGGACGGGCAAATTTAACTCTCATTTCCCACCAGGAAGAGGAAATAACCAAAGGCTCAGCGTGCCGTGCCGGAACCAGATTAGGGCCTGAAGCAATCCTACGGTGTTGCGGCCAGGTGAAAAGAAAGCGAGTTGAAGAAAGGAGCTCAGGGGCACTGTAATTCACAAACCTGCAGAGTTATAAATGACAGCTATCGTCCAAAAATATACTGAAGTAAGGCTGCCAAGAGGACTTGAAAGTGGGGCAGAATTGCAGGAAACCGATTTCAGGAGGTAGACTGGAATTGCATTGAAAGCATAGGAAAAGAGGTAGAACGTCCACAATGATGCCCTTGGCCAAAAAGGGCGTATGCGTTTTTTCCTGAATATATTCAGGAAAAAACGCATACGCCCTTTTTGGCCAACCAAGCAAGCTTGCAAAGGAAATCTGCACTACAATGAAGTCTCACTTCCCCCCGGTCAAAAGGGCCATCTGAAAAAAGTGTAAAATCCAGAAAGGCAGGACAGGCCATGGACAACTGGGAGCCTTGTTATGCTGATGGGCGGGATGTAAATTGCCAACAGACACTCGGGAGAAGTGTATGGTGTTTCCTGAAACATCTAAAAAACAAAGCAACAGAGCCTAGGGCACTTCCACTTATGGTCCTATAGCTTAGGGAAATTAAAATAAAAAAGACACAGCCACCCCAAACTTTGGGATGCCTCTGTTTACAAGACCTCTTTTACCGTACAAGTTCAACATCGCAGAAAGTGAAAAATGGATAAAGAAGTTGTGGTACTTACGTACAAAGCAATATCACTCAGCAATGAAATCTATGTCATCAGGCCCTTAGCAGCACAATGAGTGGATTCAGGTATGATGATTCTAACTGAAATAAGTCACACAGAAAAAGAAACATCATAAGATATCACTAATACACGGAATGTAAACTTGGCTACACAGGAACTGAATTACAGAACAGAACAGGGTCTCAAATTTAGAAAACCAACTTATGCTTGCTTAAGGGGAAAGGTGAGTTGGGGTGCTGCATAAAACCAGAGATTGAAATGAGCACAGATAAAGTTCCTTAAGCCAACTATGGAATAGACAAGAGCTACTCCTTGCTCAACGAAATGGACTCAACACCGCATATTAAACGCCTAAGAATGTACCTGACTAGTAAGTATCTTAAAACCTATGGATTGCTATGTCTCCGAAAGAGAATCAAGCATGTGTACAGGGGCATAAACGCAGCAGTGATAGGATTGGAGAGGTTCGGTGAGCAAATGAAGACCCTTTGAAGTCATATTGCATGGTACCCATTCCACGGGTCTCAACTCTCCAGGTATAAGGTATTCTTCCTTCAGCTAAAACATGCATGGGGAACCCAGAGTATGATCAACCATGTGAACGGGAGACGTGTTCAAATATGTCTCAGTTTTCGTACCCTGGTACTCGGGTGCAACATTCCAGACGCTTTACTAACACTCTCCACACTTGGAGAGTCAGTGCCTTTAACCACCTGTTTGGCCCAGTTTGCAATTTCTGCGGAAGATGAACAGGAATAGCGAGAACCAATGAGAGACTAGCTGGAGGTGTCTGGACGGGCAAATTTAACTCTCATTTCCCACCAGGAAGAGGAAATAACCAAAGGCTCAGCGTGCTGTGCCGGAACCAGATTAGGGCCTGAAGCCATCCTGCGGTGCTGCGGCCAGCTCACAAGAAAGAGAGTTGAAGAAAGGAGCTCAGGGGCACTGTAATTCACAAACCTGCAGAGTTATAAATGACAGCTATCGTCCAAAAATATACTGAAGTAAGGCTGCCAAGAGGACTTGAAAGCGGGGCAGATTGGAGGAAACCGATTTCAGAAGGTAGACTGGAATTGCATTGAAAGCATAGGAAAAGAGGCAGAACGTCCACAATGATGCACTTGGCCAAAAAGGGCGTATGCGTTTTTCCCTGAATATATTCAGGAAAAAACGCATACGCACTTTTTGGCCAACCAAGCAAGCTTGCAAAGGAAATCTGCACTACAATGAAGTCTCACTTCCCCCCGGTCAAAAGGGCCATCTGAAAAAAGTGTAAAATCCAGAAAGGAAGGACAGGCCATGGAGAACTGGGAGCCTTGTTATGCTGATGGGCGGGATGTAAATTGCCAACAGACACTCAGGAGAAGTGTATGGTGTTTCCTGAAACACCTAAAAACCAAAGCAACAGAGCCTAGGGCACTTCCACTTATGGTCCTATAGCTTAGGGAAATTGAAATCAAAAAGACACAGTCACCCCAAAGTTTGGGACGCCTCTGTTTACAAGAACCTCGTTTACAGTACAAGTTCAACATCGCAGAAAGTGAAAAATGGATAAAGAAGTTGTGGTATTTACTTACAAAGCAATATCACTCAGCAATGAAATCTATGTCATCAGGCCCTTAGCAGCACAATGAGTGGATTCAGGTATGATGATTCTAACTGAAATAAGTCACACAGAAAAAGAAACATCATAAGATATCAGTAATACATGGAATGCAAACCTGGCTACACAGGAACTGAATTACAGAACAGAACAGTGTCTCAAAGTTAGAAAAGCAACTTATGCTTGTTTAAGGGGAAAGGTGAGTTGGGGTGCTGCATAAAACCAGAGATTGAAATGAGCACAGATAAAGTTCCTTAAGCCAAATATGGAATAGACAAGAGCTACTCCTTGCTCAACGAAATGGACTCAACACCGCATAT
>NW_027193183.1:0-39830 GCF_949987515.2 Delphinus delphis | reverse complement strand
TTTTTCATAGTGGCTATACCAGTTTACATTCCCACCAACAATGTACTAGGGTTCCCTTTTCTCCACATCCTCACCAACACTTGTTTCTTTTTTTTTTTTTTTATAATAGCCATTCTGACAAGTGAGGGGTGATAGCTCATTTTGATTTTGATTTGCATTTCTCTGATGAATAATTATGTTGAACATTTTTTCATGTGCCTGTTGGCCATCTGTATGTCTTTTTTGGAAAATTGTATATTCAGGTCTTCTGCCCATTTTTAATTGGGTTGTTTGTTTCTTTGATATTGAGTTATATAAGATGTTTATATATTTCGGGTATTAACCCCTTATAGGTCAAATCATTTGCAAATATTTTATCCTATTCAGTAGTTTGTCTTTTTGTTTTGTCAATGGTGTCCTTTGCTGTGCAAAAGTTTTTAAGTTTAATTAGGTCCCATTTGCTTATTTTTGCCTTTATTTCTTTTGCCTTAGGAGACAGATTAAAAAAATTGCTACGACTATGTCAAAGAGTGCTCTGCCTATGTTCTCTTCTAGGAGTTTTATGGTTTCAGGCTTACAGTTGGTCTTTAATCCATTTTGAATTTATTTTTGTATATAGTATGAAGAAATGTTCTAATCTTATTCTTTTACATGTAGTTGTCCAATTTTCCCAGCACCACTTTTTGAAGAGATTGTCTTTTCTCCATTGTATATTCTTGCCTCCTTTGTTGTAGATTAATTGACCATAAGTGCCCGGTTTCATTTCAGGGCTCTCTATTCTGTTCTTGATCTATGTGTCTGTTTTTGTGCCAGTACCATGCCGTTTGTATGAATATCTCTTAATAATATTATATTCTACATAGAATTTCTTCTTTTAGTGGAATATTGGATTAAATGAACTAGTTGGATTACATGGATTAGTTTTCTCCCCATTCTAAGTTTTTTGTTACCATAGAGACATTATTTGTAAGTTATCAGTGCTTTTAAGCAGAGAATCTACTGCTAGAAGGTGGTTAACGTTGTGTTATGTTTAGATTTGGAATGGAGTATCAACATTACATTGTTGGTAATGTCTAAATGTTAGATTGAGTCACAATGAAGATGTCTGACTCTACACCCAAAGTCTGAACCTAAAATTCTGTCTAGTTATGGTAGATTCATATGTTTAACATCCACAAAAAGGGTTTTTTAAAATTCAGACTTTTCTGTAAACACAAAACTATAGACACATGTTTTAATCTGTTCTAGCTGGTATAACAAAATACCATAAACTCGATGGCTTATAAACAACAGAAATTTATTTCTCACAGTTCTAGGAAGTTCAAAATTAAGGTGTCAGAAGATTTGGTGTCTGGTGAGGGTCTGTTTTCTGGTTTATAAAATGGTGGCTTCTAGCTACAACCTCACATGGCAGAAAGGCAAAGGGATCTCTCTGAGGCCACCAATCCAATGTATGATGCTCCACCTTCAGGACCTAATCACCTCCCAAAGGCCATCCAAATATCATCACATTGGGCATTAGGATCTCAACATATGAATTTTGAGGGGACATAAACATTCAGATCATAGGAACACATTTATTTGAGAAAGGTGAAATAGTTTGTTCTAGCTATTGGTTGTACTGTAGACTATTTTAGCAATGGGTATGTGAAATTTTATATTATAAACAAGGCACACCTAGGATTTGCTGGGCCTTAAGCTTATAAAATTTTGAGGGGACCTTCTCTAAGAAAAACCACAAACATAAAATTAAGAATGAAAGCAAATTATTTATTTAGAATAAAAATAAAAGGATGAATAGATGGAGCACAGAAGATTTTTAGGACAGTGCAACTGTTCTGTATGGTACCACATGATAGATACATGTCATCATACATTTGTCCAAACCCATAGAATGTACAAACAATGGAATGTAATATAAACTATGAATTTTAGGAGAAAATAATATGTCAATATAGTATCAATTGTAACAAATATACCACTGTAGTGGAGGATGTTGATAATGAGGGAGGCTATGTATGTGTGGGGGCAGGGTGTATATGAGAAATCTCTATTCCTGCCCCTCAATTTAGCTGTGAACCTAAAGCTTCTCTAAGAAGGTAAAGTTTTAAGAAAAAATAAATAAGTCAGTTTTTAAAAAAATACAAAAAATTGCAAATTGGAGAAAAAACTGACAAATACCACAGAATCATAAATTAGAAAAGTAATATTTTTATTAACTGATATAATACACCTTTAATATATTTTTGGAGGCATAATCTTTGTACATGTCTTCATATGATAATAATTTTTAAAATATTATTACCTATAGAGAAGATAGAAAGAAAATTCAGTTTCTCTCCTATCATGGTTGGTCAAAACTTATCTTTATTTCCCCCAAGGTTCTAATTTTAATTAATTAATTAATTAAATTTTAATTGAAGTATAATTGACTAACAATATTATATTAGTTTCAGGTGTACAACGTAGTGATTAGATATTCTTATACACTACAAAATAATCATCAAGTCCAGTAGTTACCCTCTGTCACCATACAAAGTTATTACAATATTATTGACTATATGTCCTATGCTGTACATATATCCCTGGGACTTATTTATTTTATAAGTTAAAGTTTGTACCTCTTAATCTCTGTCACCTATTTCACTCATCCCCCAATCTCCCTCCCCTCTGGCAACCATTAGTTTTTTTCTCTGTATCTATGAGTCTGTTTCTGTTTTCTTATGTTTGTTTGTTTGTTTGTTTAAGATTTCACATATAAGTGAAATCATATGGTATTTGTCTTTCTCTGTCTGACTTATTTCACTTAGCATAATACCCTCTAGTTCTATCCATGTTGTCACAAAAGGCAATATTTAAATATTTTTTTTATGACTGAGTAATCTTCCGTTGTACATATATAACACATCACCTTTATTCAGTCATCTATCGAGGTACACTTAGGTTGCTTCCATATCTTGGCTACTGTGAATAATGCCCTGATGAACATAGGGGTGCATATATCTTTTCTAACTAGTGTTCTTTTGTTTTCTTTGGAAAAATATCCAGAAGTGGAATTGCTAGATCCTATGGTAGTTCTATTTTTAGTTTTTTGAGGAACATCCATACTGTTTTCCATACTTGCTGCACCAATTTACATTCTCACCAGCAGTGCACGACTGTTCCCTTTTCTCCACATCCTCACCAGCACTTGTTATTTGTTGTTCTTTTTGTAATAGTTATTATGATAGGTGTGAGTTGATATCTCATTGTGGTTGTTTTTTCTTTGATTTTTTTAAAAAAATCTTTACTGGAGTATAATTGCTTTACAATGGTGTGTCAGTTTCTGCTTTAAAACAAAGTGAATCAGTTATACATATACATAAGTTCCCATATCTCTTCCCTCTTGCGTCTCCCTCCCTCCCACGCTCCCTATCCCACCCCTCTAGGTGGTCACAAAGCACCGAGCTGATCTCCCTCTGTAATGCGGCTGCTTCTCACTAGCTATCTATTTTACGTTTGGTAGTGTATATATGTCCATGCCACTCTCTCACTTTGTCCCAGCTTACCCTTCCCCCTCCCCATATCCTCAAGTCCATTCTCTAGTAGGTCTGTGTCTTTATTCACATCTTGCCCCTAAGTTCTTCATGACCATATTGTTTTCTTAGATTCCATATATATGTGTTAGCATACAGTATTTGTTTTTCTCTTTCTGACTTACTTCATTCTGTATGACAGACTCTAGGTCCATCCACCAAGCTACAAATAACTCAGTTTCGTTTCGTTTTATGGCTGAGTAATATTCCATTGTATATATGGGCCACATCTTCTTTACCCATTCATCTCTTGATGGACACTTAGGTTGCTTCCATGTCCTGGCTATTGTAAATAGAGCTGCAATGAACATTTTGGTACATGACTCTTTTTGAATTATGGTTTCCTCAGGGCATATGCCCAGTAGTGGGATTGCTGGGTTGTATGGTAGTTTTATTTTTAGTATTTTTAGGAAACTCCATACTGTTCTCCATAGTGGCTGTATCAATTTACATTCCCACCAGCAGTGCAAGACACTTCCCTTTTCTCCACACCCTTTCCAGCATTTATTGATTGCAGATTTTGTGATGATGGCCATTCTGACTGGTGTGAGATGAAATCTCATTGTAGTTTTGATTTGTATTTCTCTAATGATTAATGATGTTGAGCATTCATTCATGTGTTTCTTGTCAATCTGTATATCTTCTGTGGAGAAATGTCTATTTAGGTATTCTGCCCATTTTTGGATTGGGCTGTTTGTTTTCTTGATATTGAGCTGCATGAGCTAATTGTAAATTTTGGAGATTAATCCTTTGTCAGTTGCTTCATTTACAAATATTATCTCCCATTCTGAGGGTTGTCTTTTCGTCTTTTTTATGGCTTCCTTTGCTGTGCAAAAGCTTTTAAGTTTCATTAGGTCCCATTTGTTTATTTTTGTTTTTATTTGCATTTCTCTAGGAGGTGGGTTAAAAAGGATCTTGCTGTGATTTATGTCATAGAGAGTTCTGCCTATGTTTTCCTCTAAGAGTTTGATAGTGTCTGGCCTTACATTGAGGTCTTTAATCCATTTTGAGTTTATTTTTGTGTATGGTGTTACGAGTGTTCTAATTTTATACTTTTTCATGTACCTGTCCAGCTTTCCAAGCACCACTTATTGAAGAGGCTGTCTTTTCTCCACTGTATATTCTTGCCTCCTTTATCAAAGATAAGGTGACCATATGTGTGTGGGGTTATCTCTGGGCTTTCTATTGTGTTCCATTGATCTATATTTCTTTTTTTGTGCCAGTACCATACTGTCTTGATTACTGTAGATTTTTAGTATAGTCTGAAGTCAGGGAGCCTGATTCCTCCAGCTCCATTTTCCTTTCTCAAGGTTGCTTTGGTGATTCAGGGTCTTTTGTGTTTCCATACAAATTGTGAAAGTTTTTGTTCTAGTTCTGTGAAAATGTCAGTGGTAGTTTGACAGGGATTGCACTGAATCTGTAGATTGCTTTGGGTAGTAGAGTCATTTTCACAATGTTGATTCTTCCAATCCAAGAACATGGTATATCTCTCCATCTATTTGTATCATCTTTAATTTCTTTCATCAGTGTCTTATAGTTTTCTGCATACAGGTCTTTTGTCTCGCTAGGTAGGTTTATTTCTAGGTATTTTATTCTTTTTGTTGCAATGGTAAATGGGAGTGTTTTATTAATTTCACTTTCAGATTTTTCATCATTAGTGTATTGGAATGCTAGAGATTTCTGTGCATTTATTTTGTATCCTGCTACTTTACCAAATTCATTGATTAGCTCTTGTAGTTTTATGGTAGGATCTTTAGGATTCTCTATGTATAGTATCATGTCATCTGCAAACAGTGACAGCTTCACTTCTTCTTTTTCAATTTGGATTCCTTTTATTTCTTGTTCTTCTCTGATTGCTGTGGCTAAAACTCCCACAACTATGTTGAATAAGAGTGGTGAGAGTGGGCGACCTTGTCTTGTTCCTGATCTTAGTGGAAATGGTTTCAGTTTTTCACCATTGAGGACAATGTGGGCTGCGGGTTTGTCATATATGGCCTTTATTATGTTGGGATAAGTTCCCTCTATGCCTACTTTCTGGAAGGTTTTTATCATAAATGGGTGTTGATTTTTGTCAAAAGATTTTTCTGCATCGATTGAAATGATCATATGGTTTTTATTCTTCAATTTGTTAATATGGTGTATCATGTTGATTGATTTGAGTATTTTGAAGAATCCTTGCACCCCTGGGATAAACCCCACGTGATCATGGTGTATGATCCTTTTAATGTGCTGTTGGATTCTGTTTGCTAGTATTTTGTTGAGGATTTTTGCATCTATTCTCATCAGTGATATTGGCCTGCAGTTTTCTTTCTTTGTGACATCTTTGTCTCGTTTTGGTATCAGGGTGATGGTGGACTCATAGATTGAATTTGGGAGTGTCCTTCCCTCTGCTATATTTTGTAAGGGTTTGAGAAGGATAGGTGTTAGCTCTTCTCTAAATGTTTGATAGAATTTGCCTGTGAAGCCAGCTGGTCCTGGGCTTTTGTTTGTTGGAAGATTTTTAATCACAGTTTCAATTTCAGTGCTTGTGATTGGTCTGTTCAGATATTCTATTTCTTCCTGGTTCAGTCTCAGAAGGTTGTGCATTTTTAAGAATTTGTCCATTTCTTCCAGGTTGTCCATTTTATTTTCAGAGAGTTGCTTGTAGTAATCTCTCATGATCCTTTGTATTTCTGCAGTGTCCATTGTTACTTCTCCTTTTTCATTTCTAATTCTATTGATTTGAGTCTTCTCCGTTTTTTCTTGAAGTGTCTGGTGAATGGTTTATCAATTTTGTTTATCTTCTCAAAGAACCAGCTTTTATTTTTTTTAATTTTTTGTGGTTCGCGGGCCTCTCACTGTTGTGGCCTCCCCCATTGTGGAGCACTGGCTCCAGACGCACAGGCTCAGCAGCCATGGCTCACAGACCTAGCTGCTACGCGGCATGTGGGATCTTCCCATACTAGGGCACGAACCCGTGTCCCCTGCATCGGTAGGTGGACTCTCAACCACTGGGCCACCAGGGAAGCCGAAGAACCAGCTTTTAGTTTTATTCTTCTTTGCTCTCGTTTCCTTCATTTCTTTTTCATTTATTTCTGATCTGATCTTTATGATTTCTTTCCTTCTGCTAACTTTGGGTTTTTTTTGTTCTTCTTTCTCTAATTGCTTTAGGTGTAATGTTATGTTGTTTATTTGAGATGTTTCTTGTTTCTGAAGGTAGGATTGTATTGCTATAAACTTCCTTCTTAGAACTGCTTTTGCTGCATCCCATAGGTTTTGGCTCGTCATGTCTCCATTGTCCTTTGTTTTTAGGTATTTTTTGATTTCCTCTTTGATTTCTTCAGTGATCTCTTGGTTATTAAATAGTGTATTGTTTAGCCTCCATGTTTTTGTGTTTTTTACAGATTTTTTCCTGTAATTGGTATGTAATCTCATAGCATTGTGGTCGGAAAAGATACTTGATATGATTTCAATTATCGTAAATTTACCAAGGCTTGATTTGTGACCCAAGATATGATCTATCCAGGAGAATGTTTCATGAGCACTTGAGAAAAATGTGTATTCTGTTGTTTTTGGATGGAATGTCCTATAAATATCAATTAAGTCCATCTTGTTTAATGTATCATTTTAAGTTTGTGTTTCCTTATTTATTTTCATTTTGGATGACCTGTCCATTGGTGAAAGTGGGGTGTTAAAGTCCCCTAATATGATTGTGTTACTGTCAATTTCCCCTTTTATGGCTGTTAGTATTTGCCTTATGTATTGAGGTACTCCTATGTTGGGTGCATAATTATTTACAATTTTTATATCTTCTTCTTGGATTTATCCCTTGATTGTTATGTAGTGTCCTTCTTTGTCTCTTGTAATAGTCTTTGTTTTAAAGTCTATTTTGTCTGCTACTTCAGCTTTCTTTTGATTTCCATTTGCATGGAATATCTTTTTCCATCCCCTTACTTTCAGTCTGTATGTGTCCCTAGGTCTGAAGTGGTCTCTTTTTGGTAGCATATATATGGGTATTGTTTTTGTATCCATGCAGCCAGTCTATGTTTTTGGGTAGGAGCATTTAATCCATTTACATTTAAGGTAATTATTGATATGTATGTCCCTATTACCATTTTCTTAATTGTTTTGGGTTTGTTATTGTAGGTCATTTCCTTCTGTTGTGTTTCCTGTGTAGAGAAGTTCCTTTAGGATTTGTTGTAAAGCTGGTTTGGTGGTGCTGAATTATCTTTGCTTTTGCTTGTCTGTAAGGTTTTAATTTCTCCATCAAATCTGAATGAGATCCTTGCTGGGTAGAGTAATCTTGGTTGCAGGTTTTTCTCCTTCATCACTTTAAATATGTCCTGCCACTCCCTTCTGGATGAAGAAACAGTGTTTCTGTTGAAATATCAGCTGTTAACATTATGGGAATTCCCTTGTGTGTTATTTGTCCTTTTTCCCTTGCTGCTTTTAATATTTGTTCTTTGTATTTAATTTTTGATAGTTTGATTAATATGTGTCTTGGCATGGTTCTCCTTGGATTTATCCTGTATGGAACTCTTTGTGCTTCCTGGTCTTGATAAACTGTTTCCTTTCCCATAGTAGGGAAGTTTTCAACTATAATTTCCTCAAATATTTTCTCAGTCCCTTTTTATTCTCTTATTCTTCTGGGACCCCTATAATTCAAATGTTGTTGCATTAAATGTTGTCCCAGAGGTCTCTGAAACTGTCTTCAGTTCTTTTCTTTTTTTTTTTCTTTGTTCTGCGCTGCAGTAGTTTTTTCCACTATTTTATCTTCCAGGTCACTTATCCGTTCTTCTGCCTCAGTTATTCTGCTATTGATTCCTTCTAGAGAATTTTTAATTTCATTTATTGTGTTGTTCATTATTTGTTTGCTCTTCAGTTCTTCTAGGTCCTTGTTAAACGTTTCTTGTATTTATTCTATTTCCAAAATTTTGCATCATCTTTACAATCATTATTCTGAATTCTTTTTCAGGTAGACTGCCTATTTCCTCTTCATTTGTTAGGTCTGGTGGGTTTTTATCTTGCTCCTTCATCTGTGGTGTGTTTTTCTGTCTTCTCATTTTGCTTAACTTACTGTGTTTGGGGTCTCCTTGTTGCAGGCTGCAGCTTCGTAGTTCCTGTTGTTTTTGGTGTCTGTCTCCAGTGGCTAAGGTTGGTTCAGTGGGTTGTGTAGGCTTCCTTGTGGAGGGGACTAGTGCCTGTGTTCTGGTGGGTGAGGCTGGATCTTGTCTTTCTGGTGGGCAGATCTACGTCTGGTGGTGTGTTTTGGGGTGTCTGTGGCCTTATTATGATTTTAGGCAACCTCTCTGCTAATGGGTGGGATTGTGTTCCTGTTTTGCTAGTTGTCTGGCATAGCCTGTGCAGCACTTAGCTTGCTGGTCGTTGAGTGAAGCTGGGTCTTGGCACTGAGATGGAGATCTCTGGGAGATTTTCGCTGTTCGATATTACGTGGAGCTGGGAGGTCTCTGGTGAACCAGTGCCCTGAACTTGGCTTTCCCACCTCAGAGGCACAGTCCTGATACCTGGCTCGAGTACCAAGAGCCTTTCATCCACATGGCTCAGAATAAAAGGGAGAAAAAAATGGAAAGGAAGAAAGAAAGAAGATAAAATAAAAGTTATTAAAATTAAAAAAAATAATTATGAAGAAAAAAAATTTTTTAAGTAAAAAAAAAAAAAAAGGATAGAACACTAGGACAAATGGTAAAAGCAAAGCTATACAGAGAAAATCACACACAGAAGCATACACATACACACTCACAAAAAGAGAAAAAGGGAAAAATATATCTAATATCTTTGCTCCCAAAGTCCAGCTCCTCAATTTGGGATGATTTGTTGTCTATTCAGGGATTCCACAGATGCAGGGTACATCAAATCGACTGTGGAGATTTAATCCGCTGCTCCTGAGGCTGCTGGGCAAAATTTCCCTTTCTCTTCTTTGTTCACACAGCTCCCAGGGTTCAGCTTTGGATTTGGACCCACCTATGTGTGTAGGTCACCTGAGGACATCTGTTCTTCGCTCAGACAGGACGGGGTTAAAGGAGCAGCTGATTCGGGAGCTCTGGCTCATTCAGGCCGGGGGGAGGGAGGGGTACGGATGCAGGTTGAGCCTGTGGTGGCAGAGGCCAGTGTGACGTTGCACCAGCCTGAGGCGCACCGCGTGTTCTCCCCGTGAAGTTGTCACTGGATCACGGGACCCTGGCAGTGGCGGACTGCACAGGGTCCCCGGAAGGGGGATGTGGATAGTGACGTGTGCTTGCACACAAGCTTCTTGGTGGCTGCAGCAGCAGCCTTAGTGTCCCATGCCCGTCTCTAGGGTCTGTGCTGATAGCCGCAGCTCGCACCCGTCTCTGGAGCTCCTTTAAGCAGCGCTCTTAATCCCCTCTCCTCGCGCATCAGGTAACAAAGAGGGAAGAAAAAGTCTTTTGCCTCTTAGGCCGCTCCAGACGTTTTCCTGGACTCCCTCTCAGCCAGCTGTGGTGCACTAGCTCCCTTCAGGCTGTGTTCATACCACCAGTCCTCTCCCTGCACTCCAACCAAAGCCCAAGCCTCAGCTCCCAGCCCCCGCCCGCCCCGGCGGGTGAGCAGACAAGCCTCTCGGGCTGGTGTGTGCTAGTCGGCACCGATCCTCTGTGCGAGAATCTCTCCGCTTTGCCCTCCGCACCCCTGTTGCTGCGCTCTCCCCTGCGGCTCCAAAGCTTTCCCCCTCCGCCACCCGCAGTCTCCGCCTGCAAAGGGGCTTCCAGTGTGGAAACCTTTCCTCCTTCACAGCTTCCTCCCACTGGTGCAGTTCCCGTCCCCGTTCTTTTGTCTCTGTTTTTCCTTTTTTCTTTTGCCCTATCCACGTACGTGGGGAAGTTTCTTGCCTTTTGGGAGGTCTGAGGTCTTCTGCCAGCATTCAGTAGGTGTTCTGTAGGAGTTGTTCCACGTGTAGCTGTATTTCTGATGCATTTGTGGGGAGGAAGGTGATCTCTGCATCTTACCCTTCTGCCATCTTGAAGCTCCTCCTCCTCATTGTAGTTTTGATTTGCATTTCCCTGATGATTAGTGATGTTGAACATCTTCCATGTGTCTGTTTCCCATCTGTATGCCTTCTTTGGAAAAATGTCTGTTTAGGTTCTCTGCCCACTTTTTAATCAAGTTGTTTGTGGTACTTCTTGGTTTCAGTTTTGTTTGTTTTTTTGTTTTTGATGTTGAGTTGTATGGATTCTTTGTATAGTTTGAATATGAACCTTTTATCAGATATATCATTTCCAAATTTCTTCAAAACTTACCTTTTAATATTGAGAGTTTAGAAAGTATTTTTCAGCTTCACAATTCATATACATGTTTAGAATTGTTGTCAAGTTTCAGAAAACCTCTAGTTTCTTTTATATATGGGCTGTAATGTTTGAAAAATTTGTTTACAGACTATCTTCTGGCTTCATATATTTCAAATATTGTTTCTCCACCACCATCTACATACCTGCATACTTCCAGTGTCAGGCAGTATTCACGTTGTGATATAATTTCTGGTCCTGCCACTTCCTGTTACAACACTGGGCACCAGGTGAATGTGCCCAGAGGTTGCAGTATTCTTAGCATGCATGTCTAATCCCTGAAAATTGCAATAATTTAAATATATAAATGACTGTGAAGCCTATAGTAACCCACTGAACCAAAATAAATTTATTCTTAACTTAATTTCCCCTTAGTCAGGTCCTGAAATGTCTGCAGCCACTCTGATTCTACCTTTTACAAGGGGAAGTTGATGGAACAGAAGGTGGAGAAAAAAGAGATAGTGGTCTTAACTCTTCAAAATTTAAGTATAAAATGCATGTGACTTGCTCTTTTAAAACATAATATTTGTAAATTAAAGGAAGTGGAGTTGAGATTGAGATTAGAAATATTAGAAGCAAATTTTTGTTGAAGTATATGACAAAATTTATCAGGTTGACTTCATAGTCTTGAACATGTCTTTTTTCTGACTATCACAGTCAATCTATAGTTTCAAAAGTCATGTTAGCTGTTAATCTTCAATAAGATAAATATGTTTGCCTAGATGCACTTCCCAATACAAAAAATGTGTTCTGTTTGAGTTTTCTTTTCAACGGTCAACAAAGCGCAATATAAAATCATTGCAAGAATAACTTCTATACTATTCAATACTTTAACTCAACATGTAATGGCAATAAAATTACAGAAGAACTGTATCCAAGTTTTATCCAAGTATGAAGGATTACATAAATTGCTTATTAACTCATTATTGAGACCTTTATGGACTAGAATAGTATCTTATCATCTGACTAAAGGCAGAACAAAAATGAGGTGACCACTGGAATTAAGTTCTAGGTTGGTATTTCATTGAGTTCATATTTGGTAAACCCTTTCTAATCTGGTACACTTCAGTTTATTTCACTACTCTTATTAAATATTGTCGGCTGTGTTTTCCAAGTCAGTATTTCAAATTCTTATTTTACAATTTAAATATGATATTTTGATAGTCAGTGTCAGCATTCATGTAAAATGCTATTTGCATTGTTTCATAAATAACAATTTAAAAATATTTCGTGGCAAACAGAACGTTTTTGAACATTAACATTTTACAGCAGTTACTGACTTATAAACAGGATTTATGCTGAAACAATTGACTAATTGCATTTCTGGCACAACATGCTGCCAGTTATCTGATCATAAACTCGTGGGACCTCTCTTTTATTTTTTTTTTTCCTTTCTTATTTTCTACCTTGAAACTGCAATAAAGCTATAGTTTATGATATAAACTGGGGGGAAATTATAGTTCTTGTTTTAAAAATATAACAATTAATACAAATGCTAAGATAAGTCCCTAGCTAAGTACGTATTTCCCTAACTGTCCTTTTCAAAACTGATATATTAGTTTTGACATGCAATTTGGGTTTTATTAAATCCTCAAATTCAATGCCACATTCTGCAGTGATAATTCTCCATGTTTACTGTTTTCTATATTTCTACTTGACTTTTAAACTTTCTGTATGCCTGTTAGCTAGATAATAAAAACATAACAAGCAAAACTACCCACAAGATCTAGTTTTATATGTTTTCAATGATCAAACTGAAGCTAAATTAACTACCTCAACTGAAAATTTTGTTTCTAGAATGAGCAATACATTTGATACTAGCACCCTCTTTCCAATTCCACAAGGACCTACAATCTACAATCTTCTATCATTTCTCTGTTCCTGACCACCCTCATGTACTCATTTTCCTCCTTACACAGCCTAGATATTGTATCTCTTATTATAATCTATCCCATACATAAACTCTCAGTTATCTTCTCCTCTCTTTCTGCCTGGCAAAACTCAAATGCTGGTTTAATCTAACTCCTCTCCACTAAGACAGATGAACGTGGCTGGAGAAAATCATTTAGTCATGTTGACAGTGTGCTCCTAAATTCAAGACCAAAAGATTAAGTGGGCCTTTATTACTGCCCAGAAACTCTAGTCCCTTACATTTCTACCATCCTTGGTGACAATTTTATCCCTTCACTCTGCCCTCAAAATTCTAAAAACCTTTCCCCCATCCTTCTCTCAGCTGATGATCTTGCTTCCCATTTCACTGCAAAACTAAAAGCCAACAGAAATGAACAAGTTCTTCACCATCACCACATCTCTACCTATGTACTGGCATCTGAACCCATTTAGGCTACTTTTCTGGCTGATGCTGTGCAGTGTTTTATCCTGTATAAAATGATGCCTACACTTGCAACTATATCCCACACTATTTTATCACTTCTAGCAATTATCCTCTTTGCCATCCTCAATATTTCCTTAAAACTAGACTTTTCCATTAGTGACTAGTATTTCCTTTCTCATTTTTGAGCTAATATTTTCAGTTCATATTTTATTCCTGTATTAGGTAGTCTCCCAGTATGTCACAGGTCTTTGAGTATAAGAAACTAAACTTGTTCTTTTTTGTATATATCACAATACATATTAGCAAGTTTTTGCTTAATTATGTGACATGATCTAGTAAAATTTAACCTTCTTCTATGAAGTTTTTTACTTTATCCAAATAAATATATCCAGTAAGTAAAAATAGAGACATGATAGAAGACCAGTGAATTTTTGTTTAGTGAAAAAAGAGATAGCCATGAAACAGTCTTAAATGAACTTGATTTTCAAAACTGAGTATTAGTTCAAATTAAAAAGAAATGTTACAATGGAATTCCATTTCCTTATAGTGTTTAGCCAAAGGACAAAGACAGGGATTATTTTTATTACCCTAGAGGACATAGAATTTGTGTTCATATGCTTTCATCTATATATTAATTATGGTGCCCCAGAATAGATGATTAATAAAAATACATATGCATGTGTGCATGTGTGCATACACACATATGCACACATGCATACATACATACACAATGCTTTAATCTTTACCAGTGACACAGAAAGAACTTTTGTGAGAAGAGAATTTTTGTTATTATTGTTATTTTGTTTTGTTATTGAGTTTTGTACATTCTGACCTTTCTCTAAACTCAGAATGCATCACAGAAGAGTATATAAATAAATCTCTTTTCCATTTTGGTGCTTATGAGTGTTGGGTGCCTTGGGTTCCTAAATTGAGCACACATAAAACCACAAAAGCAGGATGCAGTGGGAGGGCTGTTAATATCAGCTTGTCAGGAAACCCATTTGGGGGTCAGTAAACAGGTTGTTAACAATACAAACCAACAGGAAAAAGATGGAGAGCACAAAAGGCAGGCATGCATTTAGGAGTAAAATCAATAATTGTATTTGATAGGTGTGGTTCTTTTTACATAGTTGTGCAAAGAAATTCCAATGTATAGTCTCAAAGTGCCAATTTTCTATCACTGTTTAAAATTCTTAGGAAGACAGCTTTTGTGAGAAGGATACTATATAGACTAAACTTTTGCTGAACAATCATCATGTTAGTTTAAAACAAACAAAAAACAACTAACACCTGCAGAATTTACCAGCCATTTATCTGGTTTTACCATGTTTCTCAAAGAAATTATCTAACAAAAAAATTTTGTGATTTTTTTTAATGCTTTAATGTATTTCCTGGAAGCTCAAATTTTGTTTCTTTTATAAATGTAAGGAGTAAAACTATAACCAGTGAGCATTCTATCTCCAGATCACTCATGTACTAATTGTCTCATGAGCAAGTTATTTAACCACTCTGTGCCTCAGTTTTCATTAGCTCTACTAGTTCGCCAATTTTCTGTAAAAATACAGCAAGTTAGCTAATATCTGTCCAGACAATAAGTGCAAAATTTAGTTATTATCATGAAATAATTTTTCTATTATCAATTCTTTCAATTTTGTAAATAAATATTATTTAACTATTTGTTGAATGTATAAGTGAATGAAGAAGAATTAACTGTGAAATAAGAATCAGAAAGGCTGCCATCTTAGTGGAATGGCTTGCAAATATTTTGTAGTTTTGGATTTAATAATAGGGATAATAAAGAAAATGTAAACAATTCTAATAATAAAAACTGGAGGAAAATTAGGAGATTTCACACTGTCCCAGTCATATGATATCAGTTACATTTTAATTTTTCAGATGTGTGCTATACTCCTATATATTTATAATAAAGATGTCAAACTTTTATTTTGAAATAATTTTAAACTTGTGGAAAAGTTGCAAGAATAGTAAAAATAACTATAACAAGATCATAATAATACTTATTTCATATGATTTTAATGAGGATCAAATGAGTTAGTATATGGAAACTATTAAGAACTTTAGAAGCAAATGAATTCAGAGGAAAAAACTTTTGGAGCTAATAAATACTGGTCGTTATTATTAAGCTTCGGTTTTTTGGGGTATTTTTAACATCTTTATTGGAGTATAATTGTTCTAGAATGGTGTGTTAGCCTCTGCTTTATAACAAAGTGAATCAGTTATACATATACATATATCCCCATATCCCGTCCCTCTTGCGTCTCCCTCCCACCCTCCCTATCCCGCCCCTCTAGGTGGTCACAAACCACTGAGCTGATCTCCCTGTGCTATGCGGCTGCTTCCCACTAGCTATCTATTCTACGTTTGGTAGTGTATATATGTCCATGCCACTCTCTCACTTTGTCACATATGCTTCAGTTTTGTCACCTGAACAATGGCGTTACTAAGAGTGCCTATCTTATAAGATTATTTCATGTATAAAACTTAGCAACCCGGGGATTTTCCTGCCTAAGTTAATGACAACCTGTGCTATACAAATCATAAAACTTCTTGTTGGAAGAAACCCAATCCCAGTTTCTATGATTACTTGAATAATACCACAATAAAATAAAAATTGCCTATGCATAATCTTTTTTTGACTTAGAGTTAACAATTATATCAAATCTTCACATTTTGGGTTTACCTAGGCTTCACATCAGTAGCTATCAATATGAGGATGAATCTAGTTGATCTTTCCTAAAGCAAATCTGTTAAATTATTTGCTATTAGGAAAATATTTACTGGTGGATGAAGCTACAGTCATATTATTGTTGTCTAGAAATGCTAATAAAATTTTGGTGAAAAGAAAACAGCCTATTTGTTAATCTCCCACTTTTCAAACTGGAGCTTTTGTGCTTCAGGGTAAGGGCTGGACAGGGAAGAGTGCTGGTGCAGCATGCCAGGGACACTCAAAGCCCCATGATAAATATGGCAGGTGTGCCTGGAACTCAAATTTCATGTGAAGACTAAAGTATTGATGGGGAAATGAAATTTTATATTAAAACAAATATAGATATATATGGGATTAAAATTTTACATGAATTTTAAAGATGAAGCATATGACTTCAACAATATGCGATTTGACTTATGTTTGTACAAATCTTAGACCTATAATTCACTTTGCTCTACCATTAGGAGTATTATGATCACTGATTAGTTTACTTGTTTAAAAAATACTTATTTAGGGCCAACTATATGCCAGACACTGTACTACACTCTCAATGTAAGTAAAGGTGAGTGAGTCTCATTGCAACATTATTTACAATAGCTAAGACATGAAGACAATCTCAGTGCCTATCGATTTTATAAAATATTCCATTTTATATAATGGAATATTATTCAGCCCTAAAAAAGAAGGGATTCCTGCCATTTGTGTCAACATATATGGACCTTGAGGGCATTATGCTAAGTGAAATAAGTCAGAGAAAGACAAATACTGTATAATCACACTTATATGTGGAATCTAAAAAAAAATTAAACTCATAAATACAGAAACAAATTGGTGGTTGCCAGAGATGGGGCTAGGAGTGGGAGGAGGGATAGGTGAAGATGGTCAAAAGGTATAAACTTCCAGTTATAAGATAAATAAGTCCTGGGGATGTGATGTACAGCATGGTGACTATAGATAACAATACTGTGTTGTATATTTGAAAGTTGCTAAAAGAAGTTCTCATTATAAGAAAAATTTGTAACTAAGTGAGGTGATGAAATGAATGTTAGCTAAACTTGTTGTGGTAATGATTTTGCAATATATACATATATCACATAATTTTGTTGTGCACTTCAGACTAATACAATGTTATATGTCAGTTATATCTCAGTAAAACTGGGGGAACTATGTTGATCAGGACTCAGGTGGCTTCTGCCCTCATTGAACTTACAATCAAGCAGTGTGGCAGGTTTTTTTAAGTTAAGCTAACTTAATTTTTGTAACAATTTACGAGGTTCTATTAGTTATTTTATTAATTCCGTGTTACTTCAAGACATTTTCTTGATAGATGCTAAAAATGAGCAGCAACCTCAGACACAAAATAATGCGCCAAGGATAGCCCAGTTTAGATATAATTAGACTCTATGAGGGTGCTGAGGTGCAGATTGTCGAGAAGCAAGAGTTAATGTTAGGACACCATTTAAGGAAGTCTCTGCAGTACATGTAGCTCCTGGTAGTGGAAATGGAGTTAGAGTTAAGTGGATTAATTTGAAAATTTACATTGGAAGTAAATGCAGACCTTCACGAATTGGATATGGGGAGGCGATGAGAAGAGAAGATCAAGATGACTTCTATACCTGAGCAAATGATGTTTAAGAGAGAAACAGGTTGAGAGAGAAATCAGAGGTTTATTCAGTTATGGACATATTAATTTTCAGATAATTCTGAGACAGCCAGTTAGGGGTGGTCAGTATATAGCTGTATATGTGAGTCAGGAGCTTTGAGAAAGACATTTTAGCCAGATAATATCTTGGCATCTCGAGTAACACAGCATTAAGTTAAAATATGCTGCTTCGTTTATTTGAATTTTGTCCTTAACTGATATAATGCCATTTTCCTAACATATTTAAAGCTCTGGACATAAACATCTAGCAATAGCAAATATAATTCCATGCAACAAACATGTAGGGGATACAGAGCTAAATCCTTCAGAATTTTGACCATTAAGGATCACAACAACTTTGAGGATAGCAAAAAAGGTAATAAAAGACAATGTATAATAAGTATACCATAATGATCATACAAATAAACTATTGCAGGTATAGAATTCAATTTCAAAAATATCAGCCCAAATATCAGAGTAAGGGAAGTGAATTAAAAAAAAAGATAAATAGTAGACAAAGAGGAACATAGCAGTAACAAAGGAAAGAAGCCCAGGGGCTGTAAATAATAGCTAATACACATTTTCAGAGGCAAGAGACGTTGGGGGTCATCCATTGTTAGCAGTGCTTCCCCAGTTGTCAGACTAAGGGAGGGCAATCGTAAATCCAGAAATGCTGTGCTGGGGCGGGCGCGGAGGAAGAGAGAGCAGGCCCGTGGGCTGGGCAATGAAGCTTATTCCTGTCATAATTATATGTCCTGTGTGCAGGAACCATTTGAGATTCCTATGCATCACTTAATGGATCTCATTAATTCTGCAGGTGTCAAGAAGCAGTACCAACCTCTGAGCCAAAGGAACATCTTCCTGTCTTTAGTTCCGTTAATTTTTGACATAGCACATTTTTACTACATGGCCAATTTGAGAGTTGTCATTTCAGAGTAGAGTTACTTGTACAAACAAAGATGATGTGCTCAATAAACTTCCACTCCTTAGCTAAGTCTGACATCATCCAGGTTCTGATACTCACCTAACCTATATGCAGATTTATTAGGAAAATCGTAGTAAGATAAAACTATTAAATAGAAATCAGACTTTGAATTTTTTGGCAGGAAATGACCAAAGGTAAGAATGTAGCAATAACCCTGGAAGAGCAGTTCCTTGCTTCTGCCTCTTCCATCTTGTGGAAACAATGTGCAAAAACCTCTTGAACAAGAAAAGCACAGTGACCATCAGTAGCAGGGGATCATATCATTTATCTCTAAGTTGGGAAAATTTGACAGTGAAAAGGCACACTAAAATACATTGGTGGGTGTCAAAATAGTGCTATTGAAATTTGTTTAAATTAATTAAAAGAATACAAATACAAGTAAAATTTTTAAATGTATTTATATAGATTACCTAAATATTAAAAATATAACATGAGACAAATGACTATTCTTCATATATCTTTATGTATTTTAATCAACTGAAACTTCCTAGTCCTATCTGTTTGTAATACAGTTTCACTGGTATTTTTCTGAAGAAGACTTTTTTCAATGTGATTTTATTGTTTGATTTGTTCAGTTCCTTTCTTGCTTCAGTTCCTTCCACCACATTTCAGTGTGCTTTTATTTGCAAGTATTATTTGTTTATAATAATAGCTATTCCCTAAAATTTCAACAGTTGAAATATTGGGATGCTCCATTTACTAAATACTGTGGTTAAAGATTTCTAAGTGATTTTGGGGGAAAAAAAGCATCTGAAATTTAGGACTTATTTATAAAAAGTTATTCCTCAATCAGAATTATAAGGGGTGCCAAGAAGTGCTAACTGCCTTGCTGAAGCATATTTATTTTTTGATTCAGCATAAGCTCTGTCTCCAAAATTTTGTGACAAAGTTATTCCAACCATGTATATATTCTATTTGAAAATCTTGGCACATACACATTCTATTTTGATTTGTAGAATATTGCAGTTTGCTTGGTCTCAATGTGAATTATTTTTGCATCACAACCACTATACTATAGAAAATCAAACTATACTATAGTTTAGTATAGTTTCTACTATACTATAGAAAATCAAACTGTTACTGAAAAGTTCTGATTTTATATTTGAAGCATTTGATATAAAGAAGGTAAAATGATTTGGTAAAATGATATAAAGCAGACATAATTTAAATGCTTTCAAAATTATTTTTCTGCTAATGGAGGCAACACATTAACAAGCTGTTGCTTAACTTTTTGTGCATATCCAAAAAAAATACCCCTTGGGATAGAAAATAAGCAAAATTAATTTAGAAGAACAGTCATTTGATCTAAATGAAAAGTCATGGTTTAAATGCATTTTTTGTAGGTGCATGTGTTAAGTTATCATCCTTGGAAACAGTCTTCTTAAAATAATTACTAATTTTGAAATAGATACTGATGTTCCTTTAGGAGAATTATTTTCTGGTTTTCATTAGTCATGCCCAAGAAAACATGAGAAATAGTATAGCATACTATTACTATTATATATATATATATACTATATATACCATATTACTATAGTATACTATACTATATATAATATATATACTATATATACACTATATTACTATATATATACTATATCTTTATAGTATATAGTATTTTAATTAAATATGCAGTCTCAATTTTATTTATTTTTGTCAAAAGGGTTTATTGCAAAGTTAAAAAAGCGTTACTAAACACTAAAAAGTAAATAATTATAGATTTTTGCCACATAAATGGCAAAATCAGTGTAGCAAGAATATTCTGATTCTTCTCTATATCCTCAGTATATGCTTTATAGCAGGCTGACCAGCCTCTGTACCCTCACATATTTCATATCAAGCTAAACTCTAATTTCCCAAGTCTACTACTTAGCCTATCAAATAGCAGCCTGGCAGCTTTGTGGATTTTGTAGTTTAAATCATGAGCTGGATCATACATGGGTGGTGCACTGAATGGTCACTAAGGGCAGCAGGGTGACCGTGAGACAACTTGTCACAAAGATACAAGAAGATCAAGAGAGGCAGCACTTGCATGCACCCTATCACTCCATCTCACTGAGATGAAGAAGTACGTCTTTGGGAGCCTTCAATTCTTCACTAGTGCCATCAACCTGATTTCCAAGAATATGGTTGCCTTATGCTTAGGGTAACCATCTTCTTTACTTTCATCTGTTTTCTGTGGTGATGAGTTTGTTTAGCTAGTCCCACATTCATTATCCATGTGGTAAATCTTTGTGTGATCTCCCCCATCACTAGTTTGCTGAAGGGCTGTAAAGTACTAATTCAATTTCTAGTGTTTGGAAGAGCTGCTGCTTTTGGTGCTGTCTTTCAGGGCTTGGCTTCTGAGCCCCTTGCTACCCCTGCTTCAACTCTGTTGTCCATAATGTGCGAAGTGGTGTTGATTAGAATCTATATAACTAGGCTTGGTCATCTAGGTTAGTTTGTTGCATAGGTGAAATGGCTTTCTTGGTGTTGAGCTCTGAGCCCAGCCACCTTCATCCACAATGGGATCCTACCTTTTGCTTAGAAAAAGATTCAGGCGAACTCCACAGCTTATTGCTGTATTTGGTCATGAGTTACAGCTTGGCAAATATTGCATTCCCCAGAAAATACACTTTGGGATGGTATCGTATGCAGGAGATTTATTAAGGAGTGTTTTGGGGGTTTACAGCTGTGGAAAGGAAGGGAAGGAAGCAAAGTCAGAAGTTCAGCTGCAATGAAATCTCAGTGGACGCCTCAGCTGACCCTTTTGGGAATTTTTAAGAGAGAATGAGCCTTCCTAGCTGTCCTGAGTTGGGGTGAGGTGGCCAGGCTTTCATAATCCCAGATTTATTAGTCGCTGATTGAAGGCTGCCCAAGAAGAGAGTGTAACTTCAGTTAGGCAGCTCTTTTCAGCTGAGGTTATAACCAGAGGGGACGAAGAGCTGAGAGGCTGTGTGCCAGCAGCATTCCCAGCAGCTGGGATAAAAAGTCCTTTATTCCTGAAGGGGAATCTTAGCAGTACATCACAGCACCTACACTTCCCTTTGATGCACTAATGGATTTCTGTTATTGGCTGTTTTTTCAACATGCTTAGAAACAATCTGCAGAAAATCGGAAGCCAAAAGTGCCTAGGGCCCATGAGAGTTATAATGTATTCCTGAAACTGGGATATGCCTACTTCTAGACTTTCCATTGTATGATATAATGAAGATCTTTAATAGTTAAGCCACTATTAGTCATAATTCTCTTACTTGTAATCAAAAGTATCTCTAACAAAATGTAACCAAATTGATATAGCCAAGCAATTCAATGACAGATTAGTCCAAAAAATCAACTGTTGACTTTTGATATGGGGATTAGGGAAGGCCTCTACTGAGGAGATGATTTAGGCTGAAACCTGAATTACAAGATGGAGTCAGGCAAGTGAGGATGTGGGAAGAGCATTCCTGGCAGAAGGAACAATGCAAAAGCCTTGAGGCAGAGGTGATTTTGCAGGTTGGCCAACATGTTTCTCTGTGGTGGAATCAGTGTCTTGATAGCATGTCTAGGGACTATAATGTTTGGGCATGAAAGTGAGATATTTGAGGGCATGAGGTAGAGATTTTTTGATAGTTTTCAATTAAAGGCCAGGCCTTTGGTAAATGTCAAAGTGAGAATATGGGAACATGGGAAAAGAACAGTGAAGGGTGCAGCGTATATTCCAGGACAGAATTTGGCTTGCCCAGCTATGGCTTAAGATGTTTAAGGTGCTCCAATGATAAGGTTTTTTAATTTTTATTTTTTAAGACATAAAGTTCTTCTCACAATTCCTAGAGATTTTTTAGTTAATTTTTTAATTTTTTGCCAACAAGCATGTTAATATTGATCAAGAACATTTTAAATGTGATAGGGAAGGGGAATAAGAGAAATTATCAAATAAATAATTATGACTTAGGAAGAAGAAAACTTTGCAACGGGTTGTCTGCAATTTCCAGAAGGAAAAAAAATCAAAACAACTGATTTTATGTTGAGAGTAAGACTTGCCTACAGGGATGTGTGTGTGTGTGTGTGTTTATATAAATACATTCAAGGAGGTAAACATAGCTTTATTGCATCATAAAACTGGATTAAATGACAGGAGCATAACAAAAGAAGGCTGTATCTTTCTTTCATGAATAAACCTGATAGACATGGAAGTGACTATGTTAAGAAATTGCTAGAAAATTTTCAGCAGAATTGCTGGAAAGTTGCTAGAAGTGGCTGAAAAACCTTCATAAAGATTTATCTCTTTTTTTACTGGCATGAAGGAAAAAAAAGAAAAGCCACTGAAAGAAATAAAATAAAATTCTATAGTCCAAGATTCAAAGAAAGAAGGACTTCAGAGTAACAAAAAACTTTCAGACATTAATTTGTGACTATGCAGCAACCAGTGATTCCAATTTGCAGATGTATTTGCTAAACTGCTGCCAGTAATCACTGAGGAATTACAGAAAATGGGAAAGATTATAGTGTCAGCCAGGGTTCATGGCAGGAGGCAGAAACATTATAAGTAGGCAAAGATTTAATACAGTAAATTGGGTGCTTGCAAATCATTGGAAGGCCTGGAGAAGTGAACTCTAGTCTGGGCTTCCTGGAAGGACTCCCAGACATAAGAGAGATGAATCACCATGGGAGCCCCAACCTCTGAGAGTATCCTAAAAAAACTGAACTTCTGGAATACATGATTGTAACCGAGATTTGAAAATCACAGAGCTGGAACTGTACACTCATTATTACCATCATCACTACTCCGTCATGCTGGTGACTGGGCTCTGGAGACCACTGTTGCCTCTGCTTCAAACCATCTTCTCTCCCAGGATTCTGGAAAAGGACATGAATCACTGCTTCAGAAGAAAATTTCACATCTTCCTGAGACTGTGCTTGATAACTAAGAAATGTTAGAAGATGACCACCCTCACTTTTGCCTTGCAAATCTCCCACGGTTGCATCTGCCTGGCAGGACCATATTGGAACCCAGAATACTAGCTGCAAAAGCATCTAGGAATTGTATGTGTGTCTCTCAAGTCTCTTCAGTACAGGAAGGCATGATACAAGGGAGTAAATGGGCCAAACCACCATATTCCATACAACTGTAGATAGGCGAACGTTATTTTTTTAGAAGGAAGAAGGAGGTTATAAGAGACACCTACTGAACTTGATATTGGTCCTAGTATTGGTTAGAAATGATACCCTGTGAGTCATTAAGAAAGCATGTAGTGGTGACTGGGAATAGGGGTTTCATTAAAAACAAATCACACCAAACAGCTTATTAAAGTGGTAGGTAATAGAACTGCATGGCTATATGTGTCTGGATTTTAACAAGGCTTTTGTCCCAGAATTTTATAACATAGGACAAACTTGTGAAATGTGCTCAGGATAGTGGTATAGTTGAATGGATCTGTAATTAGTAGAAAGATTAAAAACTGCTGATTAGTAGATACATGTCCAATTACAGCAGATAAATATCAAATATATATATATATATATATATATATATATATATATATATATATATATTATCCTGCCCTGCATTACACAATGACTCCAGCAAGGACATTGACTTTAAAAATAGTAATAGTCATTATTTATTGAGTGCACACTCTAGGCAAGGGGCTGTAGATGCATTACTACCTCATTTACTCCTTATAACAATCTTGTCAGGTTGTTATTACCTCCATTTTTAAGCATGTGGAAACTGATGCCAGAAAGTGTAAGTGGCTTGCTCATAGCTTCACGTCTAGTAAGCAGTAGTGCTGAGATTCAGACCTACAATTTCTTCAAGAAAGAGGTACCAGAGGGAGAGAGAACATCACATTTCTAGGAGAGATTGGCCAGAACCTGCCAAGATCCCCAGAGGGCAGCATTTTCTCAGTCATCCCACATGGGCCTACTGTCTCCAGGATCTGTTCAGTATCTCAGGAACTCAAACTCACATCGACAAGACTCACTAAAAGCTCACACACAAAACCAGATTCCGATTTATTAAATTACAAGACAATGCAGTAGTCAAGCTAACCAAATATGGACATAATACTTACATGCAGAATTCTGAAGGAGAGCCTCATGAGTAGAATTTTGACTGCAGAGGATAGAATGAGACTAAAGAGACACAGATCAGATTGCTAACTGGCTGTAGTCTCTGACAGTCACAGTAGGGATTTCAACCTGGCTGACTGGATCCCTGGACCTACCTGAGAGCACACTTTCTTATTTCACCAGGCAGTACCAGAATTTACCTCTCTGTCTCCTTCCTAGGCCCACATGACTAATTGCTATTCTTTCTTTAGATATTTTAATGACTTCACCTAAGTTGTTTTGGCTTAAAATTTAGTCTTTCTCTTTAAGGTGACTGTTCTGATCACTTTCCTGTTGACACAATTTCTTAGCTTCAGAAAGCAAGTTTAATTCCTGTATTTCCAAATTAACTGTTGTCCTTGTACACTACCTATAAGATGTATGCCCATTTGACTCTTGTGCTGACATTGATAGGTTAACAAGAACAGAACAAACACAAGAATAGAAGTACCAGTGCTAAAATACAGAGTTGAATAGCAGCACAAGTTTTTAAAAAGACAGTATTTCTAATTAGCATAGGTTCACTGTGAATCAATAGTGCGTGATGCATTTATCAAGGAAACCAGGACAGACTTAGCTGTATTAACTGTGTCAACAGAATGAATGAGCAAGTGAATGAATGAAAGAGTTGGTAGCCTTTCCCTAGTCTTCACTGACACTCCATGCTTAGAGTAACAATGGCATTTTCAGAGGACATCAACAGACTGTAATATATTCAGAGGAAGCTGACCAGATGGTACTAGGACTTGAAATCACACTCTGACAAATGGTGGTAGGACCATTTAGCTTAAGAAAGAAAAGACCTAGGTGGGGGAATAAGAAAAGCAAAGAGTTATTGAGTGCTTACTGAGTGCTTATAGAGTAGGCCAGACATTGTGCAAGGTCCTTTAATAGATTTCAAACATTATGGGCTTGTCATGATGTAAAGGGAATACTTTATTTTGAGTTGCCCTGGAAGGCAGGGCTGACAGTAGTTAGTAGAAATCACAGAGAGACAACTCTGTTTATTAGAATGATGACATTTCTAACTCTAAGAGCTTTCCAACAACAGAATGAGCTGGCTTTATGTAAAGGGGTCCATGTTTTTGAAGATGATCAAGCAGAAACTGGTCAAAATTTGATGGAGGTGTTTTGGAGAGGAATAAGTATTAAATGGAGGCATGGACCAGATGAACTCTAAGACTTTGTCCAAACTTCTCTTGTGAGTCTATTTGCAATACACCAAACCTCTTATTTATCTTTTAGTTTAGTGTCATGAGCCCTAAATGGTTAATGTCACTTCCAATTCAATAGATCAATAGGATATTGATTGCTCCCTTCTTTCCTAGCAACGAAGACAAAGTCCAGGACAACCCAAATTTGCAGAGATGGAAAAAACTTTGTGAGCGGGTTCATTAGGTATAATATTTAGCAAAAAGTGATTCACTTCCTCATTTGATCCCTAAACCCATGTATTCTGAGTATGGCAGAAACATAAAGCATGGTAACTTCTTCTCAAATGGCTTGAAAGCTTCAAATGTCAGTAGCATTCATTTCTGTCTTTGTATTTAAACGTAATGATTTATGCTTCTGAAACCCTGTCTGACTGCATTCCTTATTTCAAGCTTTGTTATTGTTAATGAGTGCACTTTGAGCATCAGCCCACCTGTGCATTCATGGCAATTAGTGTCACACCTTAAGAACTGGTCCTGTGGGGCTTCCCTGGTGGCGCAGTGGTTGAGCGTCTGTCTGCCGATGCAGGGGACACGGGTTTGTGCCCCGGTCCGGGAAGATCCCACATGCCGCGGAGCGGCTAGGCCCGTGAGCCATGGCCGCTGAGCCTGTGCGTCCAGAGCCTGTGCTCCGCAACGGGAGAGGCCACAACAGTGAGAGGCCTGCATACCGCAAAAAAAAAAAAAAAAAAAAAAAACTAGTCCTGTGAGTGGGGAAAGAATGAATGTCCACTGAAAACGATCAAAGAACAATAAAGTTTTACAGCTAAATATCACATATTAGTGGATGAGAAATTCAAGCCCAGAGAGATTAAATGACTTGCCACAGTCACATGGCCAGTGGGAAAGTTGAGCACTTTCTTTCTTTTGTCCCTGACTCACTGATGCAATTACATGCTGTTTTCTTGGCTAGATACTCTTTTTCTTTTCCTAGCAAGTAGAATGTTTCTATACTAGTCACTCTTATGTCTTTATTTACAGCCTGATTAACATGTGGCTTGAGAAGCAGGTATTTGAGTAGGATTCCAAACTAGTATTTTCCTTATCTGTATCTTTAGTTTGGTAGGCAGGAATTCTAAGGGCTCCTTTGTTCTTAATTCTGGATTGCTCTTGGGTCTCTGCAGTGCTGCGTATGATGCTGCTCTTGACAGAAATGTGGCCATTAAGAAGCTCAGCAGACCCTTTCAGAACCAAACGCATGCCAAGAGAGCTTACCGGGAGCTGGTCCTCATGAAGTGTGTGAACCATAAAAATGTGAGTTCTTATTTTAAAGCTCTGGTGGTAGGAGGTGATGAGATTGGGGAAAGAAGATCAGTATGCCAACTTGAGTGGGAAAAACTTTCTTTACTTTGCAATTTTTGCCCCTTAAGATTGTTTATCCTGCCCATATGCTACATTTGCTTTCATTGTGCTCATGGTAGCTTTCTTCTCCAAAATCATCTGAAAATCATATGGCATGGAGGGGATGAATCTGATAGATATTTCCCTGTTAAGAAATTAACCGTATTTGGTTATCTTGCTCCAAATTAACCAGAGAACTTCATGCATTTCCAAAATAAATTTAAAAAAAATACCCAAACAAACCAAAACCAAACCAAAAATATCTTAAAGAACAATATGCTATGTTTCTTTATAAAAATTTAAATTTAATTATTAACAGGTGAAGATTTTTATCTCCTTTTACTTTTAGCTATAGTCTGGCAGTGTCCTCCAACTGTTCAGTGTACACACTGTGCTTTGGCACCTTGCTTTTCGTAGGGTTGGGCAAACGTGCAGGGACATATCTGCAGTGTACTTCAGAACAGCCTTCTCAAGAACATTTCACGGAACTCAGTAGGGAACGTCATTACAGGGCTTTCTTCACTTCAGAATATAATCTTCTTCAAACACTGGCAAAGGCCTCTAGAATTCTTTCTGTGCTCCTGTTCTTCTTAGTAAGGATAAATGGGAGATAATTCTTATTTTAATAAAGACAATTAATAAATAAATTATAATAAATATTTTATATATAATTTATTACATACAAACATATAATAAAAATAAATTATTATAAAACTATAATAACTCCTTATAAAGTTTTTCTTGAGTATGAAAATCACAGAATACATGAAATTATCAGTGAAGTTTTATAAACAGGTGAAGTTGTCATAAGGTACTAAGTAGAAGCAAATGTATGAGTGTTTAGTTGAAAGATATTTAAAATAAAAATATGTGGATTTAGGCCCAATGACAGTGTTTCTTTTTCCTCCTATTACTCTACTCCAATGACTTTTTAGTTCAGTCATTTGACAGTTAAATGAATACAGTGTTCCAGGTATAGATCTAGATGCTCTAGGTGCTAAACATACAGCAGTGAAGATAAGAGAGACAAATCCCTGCCCATGCGATGCTCATGTTCTACTGGGAAGAGAAAGGCAGTCTACAAAATAGGTAGGTCAATGTTTAGAATGTCAGATAGTAATAAGTGCTACCAAGGAAAACAAAACGAAGAAGAAAGATAAAAAATACTGGTCAGTGCAGAGTGGGTAGGGTTACTTTTTTAAATAGGTTTAGCAGGAAAGGCCTCACTCAGAAAGAGAAATTTTATGAAGTATGTACCCATCTCTGATTTGGCCAGGCAAGGAACATGATACTTCTAGAAAGGAATATAGAAATGTTAGAAATGATGATTCCTAAGAAAGATCATTCTGCTAAAGCACTTTGTTCTTTCAGTACGTGAAATAAAGGCAGGAGCAAGATTAACCACATGACCAATGCAATCTATTTTTATGATAGCAAAGAGGATGAGAAATACCATAGGCAATGGAAGATGGATGGACACAAGCAATGAAACAACTGCATGGGAAGTTTTAATAGTTTTTTGTTTTCATATATTGAATATTTATATTTCCCTTATCCTCCCTCCAGTCCCTAAAATACAATAAATACATTGTGGAGAAATTCCCACTTACTTTGCCAATTTGAGGGAATCCTACTCCCCATTCTTGACTGGAATATGGGGGTTCACATTTATGTTACCTAAAAAGGATTTCCAAATTGAAATAATATTTTGTAAATGGCATCCTACCTGCTATGTGTGTATGTGCATATGTTTGTGTATGTACATATGTTTGTATGCATGTATGTATATAAATCTAGGGAAATAAATTTCTGGAACTTGTTAACAGAAAGGAAATTCACTGACAGCCAAATGCAAATTCCACGTTGTTGCTTGTAATACTAACTACAAGCAGTCAATGAAGAACGCTGGAAATGCTGTGGAAAGTAATGTAAAATAGTGAAGCAACCCCAATTAAGTTTTTAATAATAAAGAAGACAATCCATTTAGAAAATGAACACAATTCTAGGAAGTGATAGCTGTTATGATTGTGGGGTCATGACAGATGTTGATTCACATCTGTGCGTTTTAATGGGTTGGAATAAAAAAAAGGAACTGCATCAGATTCCTGCCTGAAAATGTTTGAACTAAAATGGAAATACCTGTGATGGTCTGTTTCTAAAGATAAGATTTTTGATTGGTTATTAATAGGAGTTAGGATTTATAAGGGATCAAAGAAAGAACAGAGGAGAAATACTCAGAGGAAAATCAAAGACAATGAAGGTGTTAAAACAAGGTCATAGAAAAGGGGAATACAAGAATATATAGTGGGGAATTTACTTTTTAAAATAATAAACCTTGACTTATTTAACATTGTAATGCTATTTTCTAGATTAATTTAGATTACCTAGATTATTTATTCACCAGATAATATGGATTAGCATTTTTCCATCTTTAAGGGTTGTTTGTACGTGTTGTGTGTGTGTGTCCCACACACAGTCTCTGATGTTTTTGTTTGAACAAATATCAAAATGAATTACTTTCTACGAATAAGTATTATAAAAACAGGCTCACAGTTCCAATGAGAACTGTAGACATTTTTCAATACACACCATAACTAAGTATACAGAATAGCAAAGCACTTTAATCACAAGTTTTAAAAATATTTTGAGGGATTTCCCTGGTGGTCCAGTGGTTAAGACTCCATGCTCCCCGAGTAGGGGGCCTGATCCCTGGTCAGGGAACTAGATCCCACGTGCTGCAACTAAGACCTGGCACAGCCAAATAAGTAAATATTTTATAAAAATATTTTGAAACAGTTTTATTTCCATATGCATATTCCATGCTGCAAGGTTGCTTCAGAAGAGATAATCTTGTGTTTTTTGATATGTTATAACAATTACCCTGTATATATATATATATATATATATATATATATATATATATATATATATATATATATATATGAAAGTATTGGATAGTGTTGTGATTGTTTTTCTCAGTAATTCCTCAATAATTGGAAACTACTGAAGGCCTAAAGCATTCCTTAGATTGACTGCATTTCTCCGATGTTGAAAATCATTTTGTTTTGTTTATTACTTCGTGTTTCTATACCACTTATGAACTTTATTGAAATTCATTAGTTCATGTTTTAAAGATGTACACATCTTAAATTTGTTTTTGTGAATGGTTGCATCCATCCAATGAGTAGAGGTCTGTTATCTATATTTTTTATTTTTATTTCCCACTGGCACTTTAGTACAGAATATTTAGCTGAAAGACAATTTTGAGTTATTTATGTATGTAATCTATTTGCATAAAACAAAGGTTTT
Organism: Delphinus delphis; assembly: GCF_949987515.2. Taxonomy (NCBI): domain Eukaryota; kingdom Metazoa; phylum Chordata; class Mammalia; order Artiodactyla; family Delphinidae; genus Delphinus; species Delphinus delphis. The sequence continues at coordinate 9,352 of NW_027193183.1, read as the reverse complement.
TTCCTTTTAACATTTACTTATTCTAGAAGGTAAACTTCTTTACTACCTAATATATAAAATAACTAAAGCAGGAAACAAAAAAGTTAAAAAATCATTTTTATAACTTAAAATACATTTGCCATTAAATTCATCATTGATATCATCCAAGATATACCTTTCCCCACACATACCATTGGAGCATTAGTTTAAATAATATTTGAGTGTGAAATAGAAGAAAAAAAACTAAAGTAACAACACAAAAAAATCTTGACTTAGAATACCTCCTTAACATAGAACATCTCCTTGACTTAAACACCACCTTTTCATTTAGAGGAAGACATAGCCTTGCTAAGTCTTGCTGGTTATTTCACTGCTGCCTTACTTTTCTTACATGGCTTTTCCTCTTTTTTGTTTAGTTACATTACAACCCTATATTTACTAAGGAGAATCACACTCTAAAGCAATATCACAATCATATATCTTTTGTGACTCTTTTCTCTGCCTAAGAATTTGAGCTTTTTAATTGCATTTTAACCTGAAGACAGATTACATGTCCTTTCTGAATACGTTTTTGAATGTTCTATGAGACAGTTCTAGAAAATTTTTCCGACTTTTCTATATCCACCATAGCACTAATATGTGACTTTGAGTTGGAATAAGTGCTTGTTTAAATATGCTTTCTAAATAATTAATTTTCTCCCCTTTTCTTTCTCTCCTTCTTCTGTCCCTTCCACTGTCTCTTCTCCAGATTATTAGTTTATTAAATGTCTTCACACCCCAGAAAACGCTGGAGGAGTTCCAAGATGTGTAAGTAACAAAACTCATGAAGGAAGGGGGAGCATAACATTCAAATAACTCAAGTGATATTAACAAAAATCAGATGAATGAAATCCCTTGTAGAGATCAAAGGGAGGTAAGAACTGGCGGCAAATGAAAGGGATCCAGTGACAGGAGAGAAGGTTCTGTTTCTGCCGCTTCTTCCTGGAAAGACACTTCTGCTACTTTCTGGCCTTATGGCTCTTTGTGCTTTGTTGCCCCATGTTCTTTAGTTCAGTCAGAATCAGGGAAGACTTACTAGTTATTCTATATTTTTACTTATTTTTAATTTATTCTGTGAACTTTCTAGAATGAGTCAATTCACTTTGAGAAATATTAATGACGGACACAATAAAAAATCATCCTTAATCTTTCTTTCTATTTTTGTGGTACCTTTGATTTTGTGCAAAAAAACCTTCCAGAAGTATAATGACAATAAGCAGAGGAGAGGAAGTGACTCCTAGCACGTTGTCTTATTTAACACAGATACCTTGCGTTTAATGGAAGATGCTATTCTGAATTTTTTTTCTTATTTGTAATCATAATACACGGGAAAGAGTTCACGGAATTCAGGGAAAAATGAGAACAAGATGAAGGTACAAAATATATGGATAGGAACCACACACTAATAAATGCTACTTCTATTAGCATCTTTGTGGCAGAGTTACCATGGCTAACATGCATGCAATACTTGGAGGTTTTTCATATACTTAATTCAGTCAAAAGTTGAGCTGGGAAGTTCGGAAACTTATAGATTTAGGAGAGGATCCTGACTTGTTTGAGGGACTTCACATGTCTTGTGATTTGGAACTTACAATGTGGATTTACCTTGCAGTTACTTAGTAATGGAACTGATGGATGCCAACTTGTGTCAGGTGATTCAGATGGAGTTAGACCACGAGCGAATGTCTTACCTGCTATACCAAATGTTGTGTGGCATCAAGCACCTTCACTCTGCTGGAATTATTCATAGGGTAAGAATACTTAGTCCAGAATTATAATGAAGATGCTTGTGGAGAAGAGAAAGAGCAACTGTAGGTTATTTTCTTTATGTAGGGGAGCTTGGTTAAATATAATGTACTTCATTTATTTTACTATAGAATTAGCACATAGTTCACTAATGTGTAGGAGGAGACTTTAGCACACTGTAGTTGGTTTTGTTTAACATTTTGTTTCAGCTCATTGAGAGTCAGCTTCCAAGGCTTCTCAGAAATTCTGACTGGCAGAGTCATATGTGCAGCTGAAACAAGGCAGTTCATTTCCAATGTTTCTGGTCACATAAAGACAGCAGCCCTGATCTGCTCTTCTGTCTGGCCTAGAAATGAAGTATAAACTAAAAGGTTTATGTTGCCATAAGAAGAAACCTAACATGACAATAAATGATGTTTTTTTTCTAAAAACCTCTTTCCAAGATGAGACTAAATTGTAAAAATGATACAATTCTCTTCTGGGTTTAAAAAAGTTTCTGAGGATGTTAAAACAAAGAAATCCCAAAACTAATTGTAAACTTCTTTTGGGAAGTACTCCTTTGCTTTACATAGGGCTCTACAGTCAATGGCAGGCGGGCACCCATCAGTGCTATTGCAAGACTGCCATATTGATTGAGTAGATGGAAATCACATGTTCCATTTGATGCTAGCTTTTAATATCTTCTCTTGTTCCTATTGTCAGGACTTGAAACCAAGTAACATTGTAGTCAAGTCTGATTGTACATTGAAAATCCTAGACTTTGGACTGGCCAGGACAGCAGGCACAAGCTTCATGATGACTCCTTATGTGGTGACACGTTATTACAGGGCCCCCGAGGTTATTCTGGGAATGGGCTACAAGGAGAACGGTAAGGATGCTTCTGAGTACCAGCCAAAGAAACTGTGAAGAAAATGAGTACGTGTTTTAGATAGCCAAGAGTAATGTTCTCTCTCATGTATATGAACTTTTTAAAAAATAAGGCTGCCAGCTTTCATATTCAGAGGTTTTTTAAAAAATATTACTACGAAGAACCACTCATTAAACATGTAAAGGATGTTTCTGAGAAGTAAGCTTGGTTAGAAGAACACTGAAATGTCATAGCTAAAAAGAATTGTAAATGAAGTCTGATTAAACAGTCAAGTGGATACTGATTAACATACATGCTATAGATATTGAGAAAAATTGCTATTTAGGTGGCAGCTCAGCTCAAAGTGAGTATAAACAGGAAGAAATCTATCTACTGCATTTAGCCATTTGGCTTTATGTCACTTCTTAGATTGATGGCTCTAGTCTTAGGAAAAGACAAATAAAAAGATACCACAAATCCTTGGAGCAAGAATATTCACAAATGCTCAATGCACAGTCAATTTAGAATAATCCAAATTGTTCAAGTTGGATAAGAATTTCTTTAATACTTTAAAGTGTTCCATAAGTAATAGTTAAGGTAGCAATTGCCTAGTAAGTTTTTATAAATCCTAAAACCATAGAGAGAGAAAAGTATTAAATTTTACGCTATTGATTTTATGAAGAAAATCTAGTATTCATGAACACTTTAAAAGAAAAGGTAGAATCTTCAAAATGTAGTCCAATTTGATTTTATTAAAATGAAGGATTTATAAAAATACTTATTAGAAAGCATTGCAATATATTATTTTGAAAAGAATATCTCTAATAAGTAATGAGGTGTATTAAAAAACACATCCACTATATTTAGGAATTAAACTTGTCTTAAATTAGAATTGTATATATGCACTCAGTGTACCTTTCATACTAATTTTGATATTCTATTCTATTTAGTTCCTGGCAATCTATAAGTTTTATAGAAATAATTATCATTGTATTTTTATGTATAGGTGCTACAGAGTACTTTTATGAAAATTCCCTGGCCACCAAAGTTTTAAAAAATTTCTTTGTGCCCTTCCAGATTAGAAGAGAGCCAATACTTTTGTGCATTTGTGCAGAGGAAGGGAAAGGGTTCTTAGGAAGGTCAGGTTTACTTTGTTGGACAATGGCAGAATTCTAATCCATTTTGACTTGGAAGAGGAAAATCTAGTCCTCTTCCCAAGGCAATACCACACCTAACTTATTTGGAAAAGAAGATAGTTGTATACATTCTTCATAAGTTATTTTTAAAAAATCAAAGTGGGAACAAATTAAAAAATTCAAGAAATCAAGAATCTACAAGAATCTGGGGGGGAGGGTGTTCTGAATTTGCTCATGGATTTTCAGACCTTTGCTGTACAGATGGCATGTGATCTCATCCCTTGTTCTTCCCTCACTAGAAAGGATTGCAAGTTCCTGCCTTAGTTTTTTGGCTTCTCCTGATCCATGCAGAAAGCACACCTAGCACCCTTGTGCTGCTCTCACCTCTATACCGGATAAAGGTTATCATGCAGAGGAACCTGCTTGCTCTGACAACAGGCATGCCCAGCTACCCTGTGCACCGAACCCTGCCTTCCTTCCCCAAGGAGCATTTTAGCCTAATGTTTCTGCCCCAGAGTTCCCTTTGTCCTTACTAAAAAGCGAGTTGGAAGAGGGTAAAGATGAGTAAGAGAAGGTGAAGCCTGTTTTGTTAACAAGTATGACAATTGAGGAACATATGTGTGTAACAACTTTTTAACACTTTAATAATACTTTATTTATGTCATGACTCCTTTATACATGTGCAAATTATTTATGCATCTTTTTCTTGAAATATTTCAAGAAATATTTCTTGAAATATTTCAAACAGAAACAAAAACTGGTATTTATTTACAAGAATAACTTCTGAAGGAAAAACTAAGTCTTGAATACCAGGGATTCCAATATTTCTGCCTAAACCATGGTTCCAGCCATTTCCTAGTTTCTTGGATTTGGTTGCATGTACCTTATTTTGGACCAAGAAAAAGGGAGTCTCTAGTTGCCCTATTCTGTGTAACTGAATAGAATAGAAAATGGAAACAGCCATCCCTAAGGGTCTATTAAGATTATTTTCTCTGCATCCAGCAAATGACATCGAAAACCCTTTGGTGGCTTTTAGCTGTCACCTGGCATGGAGATACTTTTGATTAAGCTGCTGCTTTTCCATGCTACCATTTTATGGCACTAAAGGGCAACCTAAGGCACTCATAAAGTAACTTTAAAAATTAATTTGAGTTCTTATACTAGATGTTGTTTATGTGATATTATATTTCTGGTTTTAACTCACCTTTTTGGCCAACTTTTGGTGGGAGACAAAATTTGTACCTTCTAATCAAATGCTTCTTTTTCCTTCTCCTTCAGAGATCAATTATCTTAGTTAACTTTACTTTCCTCCCTTTTCTTCACTTCCCTCTCTCTTATTCTAGTGGATATATGGTCTGTGGGATGCATTATGGGAGAAATGGTTCGCCACAAAATCCTCTTTCCAGGAAGGGACTGTATCCTTGTACCTTTTTGCTGCAGCCTTACCTGTTTTGTTCTCTCTCCCTTTAAACACATAATGATTTTGCCAGGAGAGTAAAGATAGAAGCAAAAAGTTGGGTAAGTGGTATAACTGTGACTAAAAAAAAAGTGATTATTTCTCTAATCTGACCAGTACTGAAGACTACATACCTCAATGGTTTGTTTTAATTAAATTTTCAATGGGTTTTTTTCTTCTTAAACTTTCTTATCTGTAACTCAAAATAGCAGTAACTATTTGCAAGTATTATCCATCTCCCTTCTAAAACCATTTTATGCTGCAACAAATTTAGGCATAATTATTTCTCTACTTGCTGACATCTTAAGCTTCTGTCCACGCCTTTATTGATTTGAATTACTCTTGACACTATATCCAGTCTTAAATAGTTTAATATAGGACATCTTCCTTCAAACAAGAACTTCCACATTTAAAAATCATAATTATTATTCAAATTGCAGGAGGTCAGGTGGGTTTAAAATAGGCTTGCCTCATCTGACTTAGAGATGTGACTTAGACATGCTTTTCCAATGAAATTTAGAATTAAAGAAATGAAATATACAATGTGAGAAGTATAGTCAATTAAAAAAAAAAAGCAAGTTGATTTGTGTTCTACCACTTAGTCTTCTACTAGATTCCATCAGAAATTTCTTGAACAGGTATCTCTGATTTGGAATTATTAAAAGAGCTGGTATATTTCTGAAAGGATCAAAAGTTCACTCTTTAACAAAGGCACATATATGTGTTTATAATATATCAATAAGAAAGCTTACATATTAAAGAAAAAATATTTTTATAAATACAGAAATACCCTGTTAAACACAATTGTGCAAATCTAAGTACAACAGCTGAGAACTTTAACAATGATAATGCAAGAGTGAGTTCAATATATTTATTACATTGGAAGGTTTTTAGAAATTGGCAGTAAACATGTGATCCATAACTATTAAGTATTGTATTTGACTAATAAGAAAGCTCTATTAAGAACTCTTATAATGTAAGAAAGATTATTATTGTTATTTAGTAGGAATAGAAGAAAAGGCCAATGATAAAAAAAATCTGACAATAAAAAGTTGATGCCACAATGACCATGCATTTAATGTAGGCATTTGTTTATTCTGCTGTATATGAATAAGATATTCTCTAAATTCCAATAGTAATATAATAGTAATGACATCTTCTACAACTATACTATCCAATAGGTAGCCACTAGCCACATTAGCTCTTGAAATATGGTTAGTCTGAATTCAGAGGTGTTATATGTGCAAAATGCCTACTGGATTTTGAAGATATAAAAAGAAAACATGTAAAATATCTCAATTTTTATATTGATTATGTATTTAAATGATAATATTTCATTTTACTTTAAATTAGTTATTGAATTTATTTTGAGGATCAATTACATACAAATCAACTACATACAAAGTTCGTTTGAACAATATTGTAATTCACATTCGTATGTATTGATTTCATACAAAAGTAGGAATTTGTGTGTGTGTGCATGTGTGTGTGCTTTTGTCTTTGGGGTACAGTACATTTCAGATTGAAAAAACCCAGAACTTCTCAATCAATTCCCAAAGACAAAATGTTACAAAATATCTCATTCCCGTGTGACATTGTTGTTACAGTCACTTGATTCCCATGTAGCATGGTTCTCTGAGATCTAATTTAGCTATTCAGGCATTTATCAGGGTTCTTTTTCTCTTATTTTAGCAGTATTAAATTTAAAAGCCAATAAAATTAGGAAAAATTAAAACACTTTTGAACCCAACATACCCTTCAGATAAACAAGCAAAGATAATAGCACCATATTGATAATTCTACATTCTTCCAGAAATTGTTCTCTTGGAGGTCAGTTTTTCCTTTTATCCTAGTTTATTTTTTAGAAAAATGTTTAGAACTTTTAAGTAAATTGTGCAAATTTCAATACATAAAATATATATCCTTGATAAATATGGTTCTAGATATTAAATAAACCCCAATACACAAAATGTAGATTGTGATAAGGGTTTGTATTCTGTATTCCTTTATCTCCTGTGATGATTATGTAAACTACTGGTATCCGATAGCCTAGTGCCATATATTGCTGGCCTATAAGTCAGTGGGGAAGTTACATAAAGTCATTATAGTGGAAAATATCTTGCTTAAGTTAAATTTTACTTAAATATGGGTAAATAACTTTCAGATGAGATGCATTGGAATTCATTTTGCCTATAATTAAAATTATAATTTAATGTCTTAGTCATGACTATATTTAAAAATTAAACTAAACCATAGAAATCCCTATTAAACAATGGATTACATGTACTATATGTTTTTGAGTGGAATTGTTTCATTAATTTTTATATGAAGTTATTATCATTTTGTGATTAGAGCTTACTACCAATAATAAAGGGATCAGAGCATTGAAGCAACTTCACTAGGCCATGATGATCAGACACAAGTTTGGGGGCTGATGGAGCTTATTTATAGGGAGAAGAATCATACCAATATTTTAACATATTGAAATGATTCCAGCATTTACTGGAAGTAATAACAGATTTTAGTATATGCTAGTTTATACCTTGACTACTTCCAAAATTCTTCAGAGACTTAAAAAAACAATCTAAGTGAATAATTCACTTAGAATTATTCAGAGTAATTTCTGTTGAATTTCTCTGAAGCTGAAAAATGATGTTATAATACTCTATCATCATAATCAACATTATTCCTCTCTCTGAACAGAACTTTTTAATGCTCTTTTTTTAAAATCTGGACCCTAAGTAAAAGTAGTAAAACACCTTGAAAAATTGGGAAAATCTTATGAAATTATCATTGACGACCAAAGTTTTAGCTATTTTCCTCTGTTAAAATTGTATTTAACATTTTGGATTTTGAGAAACATTGTGTGGGTTTCTTGACTATTGATACGATCCAGATGGTATCACAAGGTAGTTTCTTGATGACTAAAAGTGTTGGAACCTACATACATACATATTTACTTTTCGATTTATTAGTTTGCTAGCTTTTTTAATATCCAAAGGAACCTTTATAAAGTGTTTGTTTTTCTTGTGTAAAGAGTTTCTTAATTATATAAACATATACTATTATACACTCAATTTTCATTATGGTTTTATGATTAAAACCTATTTCATAGCATATATGCTGACAAAATATATAGTATCATTAATAATTCTTGGGCCCATGATGAATTTCAAGCCAGAGAACAATGAATATGCCAGGTCCATTATTTTATTTACATAGTCCAATGATCATATAAGAGGCATCAGTGACTTTATATTTCATTAAGATTTTGGTTTTTTAAATAATAACTTACAGTAAAGCAGTTTTATGATACTTCCTTAGAAGTTTTTTTTTTGTTTTTTGTTTTTTTAAAGGACTATCTAGTTCCTGACTCCTTCCATCCACCCCACAACCCAACCAGGGCATGCTGTTTTCTTGATTACTGAAGTCTCATATAATACCAGTATAGTTTTCATATAATACCAGTTCTTTCCTTAAGCCTGCTTCTTTCAAATATATTTTTCTACCTTATGTTTTCCATTCTACTTCAAATGGTAGCACCTTTTTTGAGCAAGGTCTGTGATATTCCTTTATTTTGAGTTCTGGCCAAAGTTCTCTGGACCTGGGAAATGTTAAAAATAGGCACACCATATTCATTTGAAACTTCTGGACCTCAAGCATATTATCTCCAATTAAAGCTGACAGATTGCTAAAACACGGCCTCTTGCCTTTCCCTCTGAGAACATGAGAAATTTCAGTTAGAAAGAAAAGGATGTACATATAATCTTTCCAAGAAGCCAGGTTATTAAGGAACAGAGAATGATTTACCAAAAATATATTTGAAGAAATGAAGAAAACATCCTCAGATTAACTGACTATCATATCTTTTCTAAACCTGAACAAATGAAAATTGGGAATAATCAAAGTAAGGTGAACAAAAATTGGAGGTTGTGGATTATTATATCCATCTAGTACAGATAGATATTCTTAATCCTTCTTCCCTCTTTGAAATAACTCTGCTTACTTCCTAATAAACTTTTGCAACTAATACATTGCTATATTCTGCATCTTCTATCTAATATTACGGTAGTACAATGTTATCTCAAATAATATATAATTTATGACTTTAAATAAAATTGGGATGTAAAAATTAGTCATTCTTTCATG
>NW_027193182.1:0-40000 GCF_949987515.2 Delphinus delphis | reverse complement strand
AAAAGGGCCATCTGAAAAAAGTGTAAAATCCAGAAAGGCAGGACAGGCCATGGACAACTGGGAGCCTTGTTATGCTGATGGGCGGGATGTAAATTGCCAACAACCACTCGGGAGAAGTGTATGGTGTTTCCTGAAACATCTAAAAAACAAAGCAACAGAGCCTAGGGCACTTCCACTTATGGTCCTATAGCTTAGGGAAATTAAAATCAAAAAGACACAGCCACCCCAAAGTTTGGAATTGCTCTGTTTACAAGAACCTCGTTTACAGTACAAGTTCAACATCGCAGAAAGTGAAAAATGGATAAAGAACTTGTGGTACTTACGTACAATGCAGTATCACTCAGCAATGAAATCTATGTTATCAGGCCCGTAGCAGCATAATGAGTAGATTCAGGTACGATGATTCTAACTGAAATAAGTCACACAGAAAAAGAAACATCATAAGATATCCCTAATACACGGAATGTAAACTTGGCTACACAGGAACTGTATTCCAAAACAGAACAGGGTCTCAAATTTAGAAAACCAACTTATGCTTGCTTAAGGGGAAAGGTGAGTTGGGTTGCTGCATAAAACCAGAGATTGAAATGAGCACAGATAAAGTTCCTTAAGCCAAATATGGAATAGACAAGAGCTACTCCTTGCTCAACGAAATGGACTCAACACCGCATATTAAACGCCTAAGAATGTACCTGACTAGTAAGTATCTTAAAACCTATGGATTGCTATGTCTCCGAAAGAGAATCAAGCATGTGTACAGGGGCATAAACGCAGCAGTGATAGGATTGGAGAGGTTCGGTGAGCAAATGAAGACCCTTTGAAGTCATATTGCATGGTACCCATTCCACGGGTTTCAACTACCCAGGTTTTAGGTATTCTTCCTTCAGCTAAAACATGCATGTGGAACCCAAGTATGATCAACCATGTGAACGGGAGACGTGTTCAAATATGTCTCAGTTTTCCTCCCCTGGTACTCGGGTGCAACATTCCAGACGCTTTACTAACACTCTCCCCACTTGGAGAGTCAGCGCCTTTAACCTCCTGTTTGGCCCAGTTTGCAATTTCTGCGGAAGATGAACAGGAATAGCGAGAACCAATGAGAGGCTAGCTGGAGGTGTCTGGACGGGCAAATTTAACTCTCATTTCCCACCAGGAAGAGGAAATAACCAAAGGCTCAGCGTGCCATACCGGAACCAGATTAGGGCCTGAAGCCATCCTGCGGTGTTGCGGCCAGCTCAAAAGAAAGCGAGTTGAACAAAGGAGCTCAGGGGCACTGTAATTCACAAACCTGCAGAGTTATAAATGACAGCTATCGTCCAAAAATAGACTGAAGTAAGGCTGCCAAGAGGACTTGAAAGCGGGGCAGAATTGCAGGAAACCGATTTCAGGAGGTAGACTGGAATTGCATTGAAAGCATAGGAAAAGAGGCAGAACGTCCACAATGATGCACTTGGCCAAAAAGGGCGTATGCGTTTTTTCCTGAATATATTCAGGAAAAAACGCATACGCCCTTTTTGGCCAACCAAGCAAGCTTGCAAAGGAAATCTGCACTACAATGAAGTCTCACTTCCCCCCGGTCAAAAGGGCCATCTGAAAAAAGTGTAAAATCCAGAAAGGCAGGACAGGCCATGGACAACTGGGAGCCTTGTTATGCTGATGGGCGGGATGTAAATTGCCAACAACCACTCGGGAGAAGTGTGTGGTGTTTCCTAAAACATGTAAACAACAAAGCAACAGAACCTAGGGCACTTCCACTTATGGTCCTATAGCTTAGGGAAATTAAAATCAAAAAGACACAGCCACCCCAAAGTTTGGAACGGCTCTGTTTACAAGAACCTCGTTTACAGTACAAGTTCAACATCGCAGAAAGTGAAAAATGGATAAAGAAGTTGTGGTATTTACTTACAAAGCAATATCACTCAGCAATGAAATCTGTGTCATCAGGCCCTTAGCAGCACAATGAGTGGATTCAGGTATGATGATTCTAACTGAAGTAAGTCACACAGAAAAAGAAACATCATAAGATATCAGTAATACACGGAATGTAAACTTGGCTACACAGGAACTGAATTACAGAACAGAACAGGGTCTCAAATTTAGAAAACCAACTTATGCTTGCTTAAGGGTAAAGGTGAGTTGGGGTGCTGAATAAAACCAGAGATTGAAATGAGCACAGATAAAGTTCCTTAAGTCAAATATGGAATAGACAAGAGCTACTCCTTGCTCAACGAAATGGACTCAACACCGCATATTAAACGCCTAAGAATGTACCTGACTAGTAAGTATCTTAAAAACCTATGGATTGCTATGTCTCCGAAAGAGAATCAAGCATGTGTACAGGGGCATAAACGCAGCAGTGATAGGATTGGAGAGGTTCGGTGAGCAAATGAAGACCCTTTGAAGTCATATTGCATGGTACCCATTACACGGGTCTTAACTCTCCAGGTTTAAGGTATTCTTCCTTCAGCTAAAACATGCATGTGGAACCCAAGTATGATCAACCATGTGAACGGGAGACGTGTTCAAATATGTCTCAGTTTTCCTCCCCTGGTACTCGGGTGCAACATTCCAGACGCTTTACTAACAGTCTCCCCACTTGGAGAGTCAGCGCCTTTAACCTCCTGTTTGGCCCAGTTTGCAATTTCTGCGGAAGATGAACAGGAATAGCGAGAACCAATGAGAGACTAGCTGGAGGTGTCTGGACGGGCAAATTTAACTCTCATTTCCCACCAGGAAAAGGAAATAACCAAAGGCTCAGGGTGCCGTGCCGGAACCAGATTAGGGCCTGAAGCCATCCTGCGGTGTTGCGGCCAGGTCACAAGAAAGCAAGTTGAAGAAAGGAGCTCAGGGGCACTGTAATTCACAAACCTGCAGAGTTATAAATGACAGCTATCGTCCAAAAATAGACTGAAGTAAGGCTGCCAAGAGGACTTGAAAGCGGGGCAGAATTGCAGGAAACCGATTTCAGGAGGTAGACTGGAATTGCATTGAAAGCATAGGAAAAGAGGCAGAACGTCCACAATGATGCACTTGGCCAAAAAGGGCGTATGCGTTTTTTCCTGAATATATTCAGGAAAAAACGCATACGCCCTTTTTGGCCAACCAAGCAAGCTTGCAAAGGAAATCTGCACTACAATGAAGTCTCACTTCCCCCCGGTCAAAAGGGCCATCTGAAAAAAGTGTAAAATCCAGAAAGGCAGGACAGGCCATGGACAACTGGGAGCCTTGTTATGCTGATGGGCGGGATGTAAATTGCCAACAACCACTCGGGAGAAGTGTATGGTGTTTCCTGAAACATCTAAAAAACAAAGCAACAGAGCCTAGGGCACTTCCACTTATGGTCCTATAGCTTAGGGAAATTAAAATCAAAAAGACACAGCCACCCCAAAGTTTGGAATTGCTCTGTTTACAAGAACCTCGTTTACAGTACAAGTTCAACATCGCAGAAAGTGAAAAATGGATAAAGAACTTGTGGTACTTACGTACAATGCAGTATCACTCAGCAATGAAATCTATGTTATCAGGCCCGTAGCAGCATAATGAGTAGATTCAGGTACGATGATTCTAACTGAAATAAGTCACACAGAAAAAGAAACATCATAAGATATCCCTAATACACGGAATGTAAACTTGGCTACACAGGAACTGTATTCCAAAACAGAACAGGGTCTCAAATTTAGAAAACCAACTTATGCTTGCTTAAGGGTAAAGGTGAGTTGGGGTGCTGCATAAAACCAGAGATTGAAATGAGCACAGATAAAGTTCCTTAAGCCAAATATGGAATAGACAAGAGCTACTCCTTGCTCAACGAAATGGACTCAACACCGCATATTAAACGCCTAAGAATGTACCTGACTAGTAAGTATCTTAAAACCTATGGATTGCTATGTCTCCGAAAGAGAATCAAGCATGTGTACAGGGGCATAAACGCAGCAGTGATAGGATTGGAGAGGTTCGGTGAGCAAATGAAGACCCTTTGAAGTCATATTGCATGGTACCCATTCCACGGGTTTCAACTACCCAGGTTTTAGGTATTCTTCCTTCAGCTAAAACATGCATGTGGAACCCAAGTATGATCAACCATGTGAACGGGAGACGTGTTCAAATATGTCTCAGTTTTCCTCCCCTGGTACTCGGGTGCAACATTCCAGACGCTTTACTAACACTCTCCCCACTTGGAGAGTCAGCGCCTTTAACCTCCTGTTTGGCCCAGTTTGCAATTTCTGCGGAAGATGAACAGGAATAGCGAGAACCAATGAGAGGCTAGCTGGAGGTGTCTGGACGGGCAAATTTAACTCTCATTTCCCACCAGGAAGAGGAAATAACCAAAGGCTCAGCGTGCCATACCGGAACCAGATTAGGGCCTGAAGCCATCCTGCGGTGTTGCGGCCAGCTCAAAAGAAAGCGAGTTGAACAAAGGAGCTCAGGGGCACTGTAATTCACAAACCTGCAGAGTTATAAATGACAGCTATCGTCCAAAAATAGACTGAAGTAAGGCTGCCAAGAGGACTTGAAAGCGGGGCAGAATTGCAGGAAACCGATTTCAGGAGGTAGACTGGAATTGCATTGAAAGCATAGGAAAAGAGGCAGAACGTCCACAATGATGCACTTGGCCAAAAAGGGCGTATGCGTTTTTTCCTGAATATATTCAGGAAAAAACGCATACGCACTTTTTGGCCAACCAAGCAAGCTTGCAAAGGAAATCTGCACTACAATGAAGTCTCACTTCCCCCCGGTCAAAAGGGCCATCTGAAAAAAGTGTAAAATCCAGAAAGGCAGGACAGGCCATGGACAACTGGGAGCCTTGTTATGCTGATGGGCGGGATGTAAATTGCCAACAACCACTCGGGAGAAGTGTGTGGTGTTTCCTAAAACATGTAAACAACAAAGCAACAGAACCTAGGGCACTTCCACTTATGGTCCTATAGCTTAGGGAAATTAAAATCAAAAAGACACAGCCACCCCAAAGTTTGGAACGGCTCTGTTTACAAGAACCTCGTTTACAGTACAAGTTCAACATCGCAGAAAGTGAAAAATGGATAAAGAAGTTGTGGTATTTACTTACAAAGCAATATCACTCAGCAATGAAATCTGTGTCATCAGGCCCTTAGCAGCACAATGAGTGGATTCAGGTATGATGATTCTAACTGAAGTAAGTCACACAGAAAAAGAAACATCATAAGATATCAGTAATACACGGAATGTAAACTTGGCTATACAGGAACTGAATTACAGAACAGAACAGGGTCTCAAATTTAGAAAACCAACTTATGCTTGCTTAAGGGTAAAGGTGAGTTGGGGTGCTGAATAAAACCAGAGATTGAAATGAGCACAGATAAAGTTCCTTAAGTCAAATATGGAATAGACAAGAGCTACTCCTTGCTCAACGAAATGGACTCAACACCGCATATTAAACGCCTAAGAATGTACCTGACTAGTAAGTATCTTAAAAACCTATGGATTGCTATGTCTCCGAAAGAGAATCAAGCATGTGTACAGGGGCATAAACGCAGCAGTGATAGGATTGGAGAGGTTCGGTGAGCAAATGAAGACCCTTTGAAGTCATATTGCATGGTACCCATTACACGGGTCTTAACTCTCCAGGTTTAAGGTATTCTTCCTTCAGCTAAAACATGCATGTGGAACCCAAGTATGATCAACCATGTGAACGGGAGACGTGTTCAAATATGTCTCAGTTTTCCTCCCCTGGTACTCGGGTGCAACATTCCAGACGCTTTACTACCAGTCTCCCCACTTGGAGAGTCAGCGCCTTTAACCTCCTGTTTGGCCCAGTTTGCAATTTCTGCGGAAGATGAACAGGAATAGCGAGAACCAATGAGAGACTAGCTGGAGGTGTCTGGACGGGCAAATTTAACTCTCATTTCCCACCAGGAAAAGGAAATAACCAAAGGCTCAGCGTGCCGTGCCGGAACCAGATTAGGGCCTGAAGCCATCCTGCGGTGTTGCGGCCAGGTCACAAGAAAGCAAGTTGAAGAAAGGAGCTCAGGGGCACTGTAATTCACAAACCTGCAGAGTTATAAATGACAGCTATCGTCCAAAAATAGACTGAAGTAAGGCTGCCAAGAGGACTTGAAAGCGGGGCAGAATTGCAGGAAACCGATTTCAGGAGGTAGACTGGAATTGCATTGAAAGCATAGGAAAAGAGGCAGAACGTCCACAATGATGCACTTGGCCAAAAAGGGCGTATGCGTTTTTTCCTGAATATATTCAGGAAAAAACGCATACGCCCTTTTTGGCCAACCAAGCAAGCTTGCAAAGGAAATCTGCACTACAATGAAGTCTCACTTCCCCCCGGTCAAAAGGGCCATCTGAAAAAAGTGTAAAATCCAGAAAGGCAGGACAGGCCATGGACAACTGGGAGCCTTGTTATGCTGATGGGCGGGATGTAAATTGCCAACAACCACTCGGGAGAAGTGTATGGTGTTTCCTGAAACATCTAAAAAACAAAGCAACAGAGCCTAGGGCACTTCCACTTATGGTCCTATAGCTTAGGGAAATTAAAATCAAAAAGACACAGCCACCCCAAAGTTTGGAACGGCTCTGTTTACAAGAACCTCGTTTACAGTACAAGTTCAACATCGCAGAAAGTGAAAAATGGATAAAGAACTTGTGGTACTTACATACAATGCAGTATCACTCAGCAATGAAATCTATGTTATCAGGCCCGTAGCAGCATAATGAGTAGATTCAGGTACGATGATTCTAACTGAAATAAGTCACACAGAAAAAGAAACATCATAAGATATCCCTAATACACGGAATGTAAACTTGGCTACACAGGAACTGAATTCCAAAACAGAACAGGGTCTCAAATTGAGAAAACCAACTTATGCTTGCTTAAGTGTAAAGGTGAGTTGGGGTGCTGCATAAAACCAGAGATTGAAATGAGCACAGATAAAGTTCCTTAAGCCAAATATGGAATAGACAAGAGCTACTCCTTGCTCAACGAAATGGACTCAACACCGCATATTAAACGCCTAAGAATGTACCTGACTAGTAAGTATCTTAAAACCTATGGATTGCTATGTCTCCGAAAGAGAATCAAGCATGTGTACAGGGGCATAAACGCAGCAGTGATAGGATTGGAGAGGTTCGGTGAGCAAATGAAGACCCTTTGAAGTCATATTGCATGGTACCCATTCCACGGGTTTCAACTACCCAGGTTTTAGGTATTCTTCCTTCAGCTAAAACATGCATGTGGAACCCAAGTATGATCAACCATGTGAACGGGAGACGTGTTCAAATATGTCTCAGTTTTCCTCCCCTGGTACTCGGGTGCTACATTCCAGACGCTTTACTAACACTCTCCTGACTTGGAGAGTCAGTGCCTTTAACCTCCTGTTTGGCCCAGTTTGCAATTTCTGCGGAAGATGAACAGGAATAGCGAGAACCAATGAGAGACTAGCTGGAGGTGTCTGGACGGGCAAATTTAACTCTCATTTCCCACCAGGAAGAGGAAATAACCAAAGGCTCAGCGTGCCGTACCGGAACCAGATTAGGGCCTGAAGCCATCCTGCGGTGTTGCGGCCAGCTCACAAGAAAGCGAGTTGAAGAAAGGAGCTCAGGGGCACTGTAATTCACAAACCTGCAGAGTTATAAATGACAGCTATCGTCCAAAAATAGACTGAAGTAAGGCTGCCAAGAGGACTTGAAAGCGGGGCAGAATTGCAGGAAACCGATTTCAGGAGGTAGACTGGAATTGCATTGAAAGCATAGGAAAAGAGGCAGAACGTCCACAATGATGCACTTGGCCAAAAAGGGCGTATGCGTTTTTTCCTGAATATATTCAGGAAAAAACGCATACGCCCGTTTTGGCCAACCAAGCAAGCTTGCAAAGGAAATCTGCACTACAATGAAGTCTCACTTCCCCCCGGTCAAAAGGGATATCTGAAAAAAGTGTAAAATCCAGAAAGACAAGACAGGCCATGGAGAACTGGGAGCCTTGTTATGCTGATGGGCGGGATGTAAATTGCCAACAACCACTCGGGAAAAGTGTATGGTGTTTCCTGAAACATGTAAAAAACAAAGCAACAGAACCTAGGGCACTTCCACTTATGGTCCTATAGCTTAGGGAAATTAAAATCAAAAAGACACAGCCACCCCAAAGTTTGGAACAGCTCTGTTTACAAGAACCTCGTTTACAGTACAAGTTCAACATCGCAGAAAGTGAAAAATGGATAAAGAAGTTGTGGTATTTACTTACAAAGCAATATCACTCAGCAATGAAATTTATGTCATCAGGCCCTTAGCAGCACAATGAGTGGATTCAGGTACGATGATTCTAACTGAAATAAGTCACACAGAAAAAGAAACATCATAAGATATCACTAATACACGGAATGTAAACTTGGCTACACAGGAACTGAATTCCAAAACAGAACAGTGTCTCAAATTTATAAAACCAACTTATTCTTGCTTAAGGGGAAAGGTGAGTTGGGGTGCTGCATAAAACCAGAGATTGAAATGAGCACAGATAAAGTTCCTTAAGCCAAATATGGAATAGACAAGAGCTACTCCTTGCTCAACGAAATGGACTCAACACCTCATATTAAACGCCTAAGAATGTACCTGACTAGTAAGTATCTTAAAACCTATGGATTGCTATGTCTCCAAAAGAGAATCAAGCGTGTGTACAGGGGCATAAACGCAGCAGTGATAGGATTGGAGAGGTTCGGTGAGCAAATGAAGACCCTTTGAAGTCATATTGCATGGTACCCATTCCACGGGTCTCAACTCTCCAGGTTTAAGGTATTCTTCCTTCAGCTAAAACATGCATGTGGAACCCAAGTATGATCAACCATGTGAACGGGAGACGTGTTCAAATATGTCTTAGTTTTCCTCCCCTGGTACTCGGGTGCAACATTCCAGACGCTTTACTAACACTCTCCCCACTTGGAGAGTCAGCGCCTTTAACCTCCTGTTTGGCCCAGTTTGCAATTTCTGCGGAAGATGAACAGGAATAGCGAGAACCAATGAGAGGCTAGCTGGGGGTGTCTGGACGGGCAAATTTAACTCTCATTTCCCAACAGGAAGAGGAAATAACCAAAGGCTCAGCATGCCGTACCGGAACCAGATTAGGGCCTGAAGCCATCCTGCGGTGTTGCGGCCAGGTCACAAGAAAGCGAGTTGAAGAAAGGAGCTCAGGGGCACTGTAATTCACAAACCTGCAGAGTTATAAATGACAGCTATCGTCCAAAAATACACTGAAGTAAGGCTGCCAAGAGGACTTGAAAGCGGGGCAGAATTGCAGGAAACCGATTTCAGGAGGTAGACTGGAATTGCATTGAAAGCATAGGAAAAGAGGCAGAACGTCCACAATGATGCACTTGGCCAAAAAGGGCGTATGCGTTTTTTCCTGAATATATTCAGGAAAAAACGCATACGCCCTTTTTGGCCAACCAAGCAAGCTTGCAAAGGAAATCTGCACTACAATGAAGTCTCACTTCCCCCCGGTCAAAAGAGCCATCTGAAAAAAGTGTAAAATCCAGAAAGGCAGGACAGGCCATGGAGAACTGGGAGCCTTGTTATGCTGATGGGCGGGATGTAAATTGCCAACAACCACTCGGGAGAAGTGTATGGTGTTTCCTGAAACATGTAAACAACAAAGCAACAGAACCTAGGGCACTTCCACTTATGGTCCTATAGCTTAGGGAAATTAAAATCAAAAAGACACAGCCACCCCAAAGTTTGGAACGGCTCTGTTTACAAGAACCTCGTTTACAGTACAAGTTCAACATCGCAGAAAGTGAAAAATGGATAAAGAAGTTGTGGTATTTACTTACAAAGCAATATCACTCAGCAATGAAATCTGTGTCATCAGGCCCTTAGCAGCACAATGAGTGGATTCAGGTATGATGATTCTAACTGAAGTAAGTCACACAGAAAAAGAAACATCATAAGATATCCCTAATACACGGAATGTAAACTTGGCTACACAGGAACTGAATTACAGAACAGAACAGGGTCTCAAATTTAGAAAACCAACTTATGCTTGCTTAAGGGTAAAGGTGAATTGGGGTGCTGCATAAAACCAGAGATTGAAATGAGCACAGATAAAGTTCCTTAAGCCAAATATGGAATAGACAAGAGCTACTCCTTGCTCAACGAAATGGACTCAACACCGCATATTAAATGCCTAAGAATGTACCTGACTAGTAAGTATCTTAAAACCTATGGATTGCTATGTCTCCGAAAGAGAATCAAGCATGTGTACAGGGGCATAAACGCAGCAGTGATAGGATTGGAGAGGTTCGGTGAGCAAATGAAGACCCTTTGAAGTCATATTGCATGGTACCCATTCCACGGGTCTTAACTCTCCAGGTTTTAGGTATTCTTCCTTCAGCTAAAACATGCATGTGGAACCCAAGTATGATCAACCATGTGAACGGGAGACGTGTTCAAATATGTCTCAGTTTTCCTCCCCTGGTACTCGGGTGCAACATTCCAGACGCTTTACTAACACTCTCCCCACTTGGAGAGTCAGCGCCTTTAACCTCCTGTTTGGCACAGTTTGCAATTTCTGCGGAAGATGAACAGGAATAGCGAGAACCAATGAGAGGCTAGCTGGAGGTGTCTGGACGGGCAAATTTAACTCTCATTTCCCACCAGGAAGAGGAAATAACCAAGGGCTCAGCGTGCCGTACCGGAACCAGATTAGGGCCTGAAGCCATCCTGCGGTGTTGCGGCCAGCTCAAAAGAAAGCGAGTTGTAGAAAAGGGGCTCAGGGGCACTGTAATTCACAAACCTGCAGAGTTATAAATGACAGCTATCGTCCAAAAATACACTGAAGTAAGGCTGCCAAGAGGACTTGAAAGCGGGGCAGAATTGCAGGAAACCGATTTCAGGAGGTAGACTGGAATTGCATTGAAAGCATAGGAAAAGAGGCAGAACGTCCACAATGATGCACTTGGCCAAAAAGGGCGTATGCGTTTTTTCCTGAATATATTCAGGAAAAAACGCATACGCCCTTTTTGGCCAACCAAGCAAGCTTGCAAAGGAAATCTGCACTACAATGAAGTCTCACTTCCCCCGGTCAAAAGGGCCATCTGAAAAATGTGTAAAATCCAGAAAGGCAGGACAGGCCATGGAGAACTGGGAGCCTTGTTATGCTGATGGGCGGGATGTAAATTGCCAACAGACACTCCGGAGAAGTGTATGGTGTTTCCTGAAACATCTAAAAAACAAAGCAACAGAGCCTAGGGCACTGCCACTTATGGTCCTATAGTTTAGGGAAATTAAAATCAAAAAGACACAGCCACCCCAAAGTTTGGGACGCCTCTGTTTACAAGAACCTCGTTTACAGTACAAGTTCAACATCGCAGAAAGTGAAAAATGGATAAAGAACTTGTGGTACTTACGTACAATGCAGTATCACTCAGCAATGAAATCTATGTCATCAGGCCCGTAGCAGCATAATGAGTGGATTCAGGTACGATGATTCTAACTGAAATAAGTCACACAGAAATAGAAACATCATAAGATATCACTAATACACGGAATGTAAACTTGCCTACACAGGAACTGCATTCCAGAACAGAACAGGGTCTCAAATTTAGAAAACCAACTTATGCTTGCTTAAGGGGAAAGGTGAGTTGGGGTGCTGCATAAAACCAGAGATTGAAATGAGCACAGATAAAGTTCCTTAAGCCAAATATGGAATAGACAAGAGCTACTCCTTGCTCAACGAAATGGACTCAAAACCCCATATTAAACCCCTAAGAATGTACCTGACTAGTAAGTATCTTAAAACCTATGGATTGCTATGTCTCCAAAAGAGAATCAAGCGTGTGTACAGGGGCATAAACGCAGCAGTGATAGGATTGGAGAGGTTCGGTGAGCAAATGAAGACCCTTTGAAGTCATATTGCATGGTACCCATTACACGGGTCTCAACTCTCCAGGTTTAAGGTATTCTTCCTTCAGCTAAAACATGCATGTGGAACCCAATTATGATCAACCATGTGAACGGGAGACGTGTTCAAATATGTCTCAGTTTTCCTCCCCTGGTACTCGGGTGCAACATTCCAGACGCTTTACTAACACTCTCCCCACTTGGAGAGTCAGCGCCTTTAACCTCCTGTTTGGCCCAGTTTGCAATTTCTGCGGAAGATGAACAGGAATAGCGAGAACCAATGAGAGACTAGCTGGAGGTGTCTGGACGGGCAAATTTAACTCTCATTTCCCACCAGGAAGAGGAAATAACCAAAGGCTCAGCATGCCGGGCCGGAACCAGATTAGGGCCTGAAGCCATCCTGCGGTGTTGCGGCCAGGTCACAAGAAAGCGAGTTGAAGAAAGGAGCTCAGGGGCACTGTAATTCACAAACCTGCAGAGTTATAAATGACAGCTATCGTCCAAAAATAGACTGAAGTAAGGCTGCCAAGAGGACTTGAAAGCGGGGCAGAATTGCAGGAAACCGATTTCAGGAGGTAGACTGGAATTGCATTGAAAGCATAGGAAAAGAGGCAGAACGTCCACAATGATGCACTTGGCCAAAAAGGGCGTATGCGTTTTTTCCTGAATATATTCAGGAAAAAACGCATACGCCCTTTTTGGCCAACCAAGCAAGCTTGCAAAGGAAATCTGCACTACAATGAAGTCTCACTTCCCCCGGTCAAAAGGGCCATCTGAAAAACTGTAAAATCCAGAAAGGCAGGACAGGCCATGGAGAACTGGGAGCCTTGTTATGCTGATGGGCGGGATGTAAATTGCCAACAACCACTCGGGAGAAGTGTATGGTGTTTCCTGAAACATCTAAAAAACAAAGCAACAGAACCTAGGGCACTTCCACTTATGGTCCTATAGCTTAGGGAAATTAAAATCAAAAAGACACAGCCACCCCAAAGTTTGGAACGGCTCTGTTTACAAGAACCTCGTTTACAGTACAAGTTCAACATCGCAGAAAGTGAAAAATGGATAAAGAAGTTGTGGTATTTACTTACAAAGCAATATCACTCAGCAATGAAATCTGTGTCATCAGGCCCTTAGCAGCACAATGAGTGGATTCAGGTATGATGATTCTAACTGAAGTAAGTCACACAGAAAAAGAAACATCATAAGATATCAGTAGTACACGGAATGTAAACTTGGCTACACAGGAACTGAATTACAGAACAGAACAGGGACTCAAATTTAGAAAACCAACTTATGCTTGCTTAAGGGTAAAGGTGAGTTGGGGTGCTGCATAAAACCAGAGATTGAAATGAGCACAGATAAAGTTCCTTAAGTCAAATATGGAATAGACAAGAGCTACTCCTTGCTCAACGAAATGGACTCAACACCGCATATTAAATGCCTAAGAATGTACCTGACTAGTAAGTATCTTAAAAACCTATGGATTGCTATGTCTCCGAAAGAGAATCAAGCATGTGTACAGGGGCATAAACGCAGCAGTGATAGGATTGGAGAGGTTCGGTGAGCAAATGAAGACCCTTTGAAGTCATATTGCATGGTACCCATTACACGGGTCTTAAATCTCCAGGTTTAAGGTATTCTTCCTTCAGCTAAAACATGCATGTGGAACCCAAGTATGATCAACCATGTGAACGGGAGACGTGTTCAAATATGTCTCAGTTTTCCTCCCCTGGTACTCGGGTGCAACATTCCAGACGCTTTACTAACACTCTCCCCACTTGGAGAGTCAGCGCCTTTAACCTCCTGTTTGGCCCAGTTTGCAATTTCTGCAGAAGATGAACAGGAATAGCGAGAACCAATGAGAGACTAGCTGGAGGTGTCAGGACGGGCAAATTTAACTCTCATTTCCCACCAGGAAAAGGAAATAATGAAAGGCTCAGCGTGCCGTACCGGAACCAGATTAGGGCCTGAAACCATCCTGCGGTGTTGCGGCCAGGTCACAAGAAAGCAAGTTGAAGAAAGGAGCTGAGGGGCACTGTAATGCACAAACCTGCAGAGTTATAAATGACAGCTATCGTCCAAAAATACACTGAAGTAAGGCTGCCAAGAGGACTTGAAAGCGGGGCAGAATTGCAGGAAACCGATTTCAGGAAGTAGACTGGAATTGCATTGAAAGCATAGGAAAAGAGGCAGAACGTCCACAATGATGCACTTGGCCAAAAAGGGCGTATGCGTTTTTTCCTGAATATATTCAGGATAAAACGCATACACCCTTTTTGGCCAACCAAGCAAGCTTGCAAAGGAAATCTGCACTACAATGAAGTCTCACTTCCCCCTGGTCAAAAGGGCCATCTGAAAAAAGTGTAAAATCCAGAAAGGCAGGACAGGTCATGGAGAACTGGGAGCCTTGTTATGCTGATGGGCGGGATGTAAATTGCCAACAACCACTCGGGAGAAGTGTATGGTGTTTCCTGAAACATCTAAAAAACAAAGCAACAGAGCCTAGGGCACTGCCACTTATGGTCCTATAGCTTAGGGAAATTAAAATCAAAAAGACACAGCCACCCCAAAGTTTGGAATTGCTCTGTTTACAAGAACCTCGTTTACAGTACAAGTTCAACATCGCAGAAAGTGAAAAATGGATAAAGAACTTGTGGTACTTACGTACAATGCAGTATCACTCAGCAATGAAATCTATGTCATCAGGCCCGTAGCAGCATAATGAGTAGATTCAGGTACGATGATTCTAACTGAAATAAGTCACACAGAAAAAGAAACATCATAAGATATCCCTAACACATGGAATGTAAACTTGGCTACACAGGAACTGAATTCCAAAACAGAACAGGGTCTCAAATTTAGAAAACCAACTTATGCTTGCTTAAGGGGAAAGGTGAGTTGGGTTGCTGCATAAAACCAGAGATTGAAATGAGCACAGATAAAGTTCCTTAAGCCAAATATGGAATAGACAAGAGCTACTCCTTGCTCAACGAAATGGACTCAACACCGCATATTAAACGCCTAAGATTGTACCTGACTAGTAAGTATCTTAAAACCTATGGATTGCTATGTCTCCGAAAGAGAATCAAGCATGTGTACCGGGGCATAAACGCAGCAGTGATAGGATTGGAGAGGTTCGGTGAGCAAATGAAGACCCTTTGAAGTCATATTGCATGGTACCCATTCCACGGGTTTCAACTACCCAGGTTTTAGGTATTCTTCCTTCAACTAAAACATGCATGTGGAACCCAAGTATGATCAACCATGTGAACGGGAGACGTGTTCAAATATGTCTCAGATTTCCTCCCCTGGTACTCGGGTGCAACATTCCAGATGCTTTACTAACACTCTCCCCACTTGGAGAGTCAGCGCCTTTAACCTCCTGTTTGGCCCAGTTTGCAATTTCTGCGGAAGATGAACAGGAATAGCGAGAACCAATGAGAGGCTAGCTGGAGGTGTCTGGACGGGCAAATTTAACTCTCATTTCCCACCAGGAAGAGGAAATAACCAAAGGCTCAGCCTGCCATACCGGAACCAGATTAGGGCCTGAAGCCATCCTGCGGTGTTGCGGCCAGCTCAAAAGAAAGCGAGTTGAAGAAAGGAGCTCAGGGGCACTGTAATTCACAAACCTGCAGAGTTATAAATGACAGCTATCGTCCAAAAATATACTGAAGTAAGGCTGCCAAGAGGACTTGAAAGCGGGGCAGAATTGCAGGAAACCGATTTCAGGAGGTAGACTGGAATTGCATTGAAAGCATAGGAAAAGAGGCAGAACGTCCACAATGATGCACTTGGCCAAAAAGGGCGTATGCGTTTTTTCCTGAATATATTCAGGAAAAAACGCATACGCCCTTTTTGGCCAACAAAGCAAGCTTGCAAAGGAAATCTGCACTACAATGAAGTCTCACTTCCCCCCGGTCAAAAGGGCCATCTGAAAAAAGTGTAAAATCCAGAAAGGCAGGACAGGCCATGGAGAACTGGGAGCCTTGTTATGCTGATGGGCGGGATGTAAATTGCCAACAACCACTCGGGAGAAGTGTATGGTGTTTCCTGAAACATCTAAAAAACAAAGCAACAGAACCTAGGGCACTTCCACTTATGGTCCTATAGCTTAGGGAAATTAAAATCAAAAAGACACAGCCACCCCAAAGTTTGGAACGGCTCCGTTTACAAGAACCTCGTTTACAGTACAAGTTCAACATCGCAGAAAGTGAAAAATGGATAAAGAAGTTGTGGTATTTACTTACAAAGCAATATCACTCAGCAATGAAATCTGTGTCATCAGGCCCTTAGCAGCACAATGAGTGGATTCAGGTATGATGATTCTAACTGAAGTAAGTCACACAGAAAAAGAAACATCATAAGATATCAGTAATACACGGAATGTAAACTTGGCTACACAGGAACTGAATTACAGAACAGAACAGGGTCTCAAATTTAGAAAACCAACTTATGCTTGCTTAAGGGTAAAGGTGAGTTGGGGTGCTGCATAAAACCAGAGATTGAAATGAGCACAGATAAAGTTCCTTAAGTCAAATATGGAATAGACAAGATCTACTCCTTGCTCAACGAAATGGACTCAACACCGCATATTAAACGCCTAAGAATGTACCTGACTAGTAAGTATCTTAAAAACCTATGGATTGCTATGTCTCCGAAAGAGAATCAAGCATGTGTACAGGGGCATAAACGCAGCAGTGATAGGATTGGAGAGGTTCGGTGAGCAAATGAAGACCCTTTGAAGTCATATTGCATGGTACCCATTACACGGGTCTTAACTCTCCAGGTTTAAGGTATTCTTCCTTCAGCTAAAACATGCATGTGGAACCCAAGTATGATCAACCATGTGAACGGGAGACGTGTTCAAATATGTCTCAGTTTTCCTCCCCTGGTACTCGGGTGCAACATTCCAGACGCTTTACTAACAGTCTCCCCACTTGGAGAGTCAGCGCCTTTAACCTCCTGTTTGGCCCAGTTTGCAATTTCTGCGGAAGATGAACAGGAATAGCGAGAACCAATGAGAGACTAGCTGGAGGTGTCTGGACGGGCAAATTTAACTCTCATTTCCCACCAGGAAAAGGAAATAACCAAAGGCTCAGCATGCCGGGCCGGAACCAGATTAGGGCCTGAAGCCATCCTGCGGTGTTGCGGCCAGGTCACAAGAAAGCGAGTTGAAGAAAGGAGCTCAGGGGCACTGTAATTCACAAACCTGCAGAGTTATAAATGACAGCTATCATCCAAAAATAGACTGAAGTAAGGCTGCCAAGAGGACTTGAAAGCGGGGCAGAATTGCAGGAAACCGATGTCAGGAGGTAGACTGGAATTGCATTGAAAGCATAGGAAAAGAGGCAGAACGTCCACAATGATGCACTTGGCCAAAAAGGGCGTATGCGTTTTTTCCTGAATATATTCAGGAAAAAACGCATACGCCCTTTTTGGCCAACAAAGCAAGCTTGCAAAGGAAATCTGCACTACAATGAAGTCTCACTTCCCCCCGGTCAAAAGGGCCATCTGAAAAAAGTGTAAAATCCAGAAAGGCAGGACAGGCCATGGAGAACTGGGAGCCTTGTTATGCTGATGGGCGGGATGTAAATTGCCAACAACCACTCGGGAGAAGTGTATGGTGTTTCCTGAAACATCTAAAAAACAAAGCAACAGAACCTAGGGCACTTCCACTTATGGTCCTATAGCTTAGGGAAATTAAAATCAAAAAGACACAGCCACCCCAAAGTTTGGAACGGCTCCGTTTACAAGAACCTCGTTTACAGTACAAGTTCAACATCGCAGAAAGTGAAAAATGGATAAAGAAGTTGTGGTATTTACTTACAAAGCAATATCACTCAGCAATGAAATCTGTGTCATCAGGCCCTTAGCAGCACAATGAGTGGATTCAGGTATGATGATTCTAACTGAAGTAAGTCACACAGAAAAAGAAACATCATAAGATATCAGTAATACACGGAATGTAAACTTGGCTACACAGGAACTGAATTACAGAACAGAACAGGGTCTCAAATTTAGAAAACCAACTTATGCTTGCTTAAGGGTAAAGGTGAGTTGGGGTGCTGCATAAAACCAGAGATTGAAATGAGCACAGATAAAGTTCCTTAAGTCAAATATGGAATAGACAAGATCTACTCCTTGCTCAACGAAATGGACTCAACACTGCATATTAAACGCCTAAGAATGTACCTGACTAGTAAGTATCTTAAAAACCTATGGATTGCTATGTCTCCGAAAGAGAATCAAGCATGTGTACAGGGGCATAAACGCAGCAGTGATAGGATTGGAGAGGTTCGGTGAGCAAATGAAGACCCTTTGAAGTCATATTGCATGGTACCCATTACACGGGTCTTAACTCTCCAGGTTTAAGGTATTCTTCCTTCAGCTAAAACATGCATGTGGAACCCAAGTATGATCAACCATGTGAACGGGAGACGTGTTCAAATATGTCTCAGTTTTCCTCCCCTGGTACTCGGGTGCAACATTCCAGACGCTTTACTAACAGTCTCCCCACTTGGAGAGTCAGCGCCTTTAACCTCCTGTTTGGCCCAGTTTGCAATTTCTGCGGAAGATGAACAGGAATAGCGAGAACCAATGAGAGACTAGCTGGAGGTGTCTGGACGGGCAAATTTAACTCTCATTTCCCACCAGGAAAAGGAAATAACCAAAGGCTCAGCATGCCGGGCCGGAACCAGATTAGTGCCTGAAGCCATCCTGCGGTGTTGCGGCCAGGTCACAAGAAAGCGAGTTGAAGAAAGGAGCTCAGGGGCACTGTAATTCACAAACCTGCAGAGTTATAAATGACAGCTATCGTCCAAAAATAGACTGAAGTAAGGCTGCCAAGAGGACTTGAAAGCGGGGCAGAATTGCAGGAAACCGATTTCAGGAGGTAGACTGGAATTGCATTGAAAGCATAGGAAAAGAGGCAGAACGTCCACAATGATGCACTTGGCCAAAAAGGGCGTATGCGTTTTTTCCTGAATATATTCAGGAAAAAACGCATACGCCCTTTTTGGCCAACCAAGCAAGCTTGCAAAGGAAATCTGCACTACAATGAAGTCTCACTTCCCCCCGGTCAAAAGGGCCATCTGAAAAAAGTGTAAAATCCAGAAAGGCAACAGGCCATTGAGAACTGGGAGCCTTGTTATGCTGATGGGCGGGATGTAAATTGCCAACAGACACTTGGGAGAAGTGTATGGTGTTTCCTGAAACATCTAAAAAACAAAGCAACAGAGCCTAGGGCACTTCCACTTATGGTCCTATAGCTTAGGGAAATTAAAATCAAAAAGACACAGCCACCCCAAAGTTTGGAACGGCTCTGTTTACAAGAACCTCGTTTACAGTACAAGTTCAACATCGCAGAAAGTGAAAAATGGATAAAGAAGTTGTGGTATTTACTTACAAAGCAATATCACTCAGCAATGAAATCTGTGTCATCAGGCCCTTAGCAGCACAATGAGTGGATTCAGGTATGATGATTCTAACTGAAGTAAGTCACACAGAAAAAGAAACATCATAAGATATCAGTAATACACGGAATGTAAACTTGGCTACACAGGAACTGAATTACAGAACAGAACAGGGTCTCAAATTTAGAAAACCAACTTATGCTTGCTTAAGGGGAAAGGTGAGTTGGGGTGCTGCATAAAACCAGAGATTGAAATGAGCACAGATAAAGTTCCTTAAGTCAAATATGGAATAGACAAGAGCTACTCCTTGCTCAACGAAATGGACTCAACACCGCATATTAAACGCCTAAGAATGTACCTGACTAGTAAGTATCTTAAAAACCTATGGATTGCTATGTCTCCGAAAGAGAATCAAGCATGTGTACAGGGGCATAAACGCAGCAGTGATAGGATTGGAGAGGTTCGGTGAGCAAATGAAGACCCTTTGAAGTCATATTGCATGGTACCCATTACACGGGTCTTAACTCTCCAGGTTTAAGGTATTCTTCCTTCAGCTAAAACATGCATGTGGAACCCAAGTATGATCAACCATGTGAACGGGAGACGTGTTCAAATATGTCTCAGTTTTCCTCCCCTGGTACTCGGGTGCAACATTCCAGACGCTTTACTAACACTCTCCCCACTTGGAGAGTCAGCGCCTTTAACTTCCTGTTTGGCCCAGTTTGCAATTTCTGCGGAAGATGAACAGGAATAGCGAGAACCAATGAGAGACTAGCTGGAGGTGTCTGGACGGGCAAATTTAACTCTCATTTCCCACCAGGAAAAGGAAATAACCAAAGGCTCAGCGTGCCGTGCCGGAACCAGATTAGGGCCTGAAGCCATCCTGCGGTGTTGCGGCCAGGTCACAAGAAAGCAAGTTGAAGAAAGGAGCTCAGGGGCACTGTAATTCACAAACATGCAGAGTTATAAATGACAGCTATCGTCCAAAAATACACTGAAGTAAGGCTGCCAAGAGGACTTGAAAGCGGGGCAGAATTGCAGGAAACCGATTTCAGGAGGTAGACTGGAATTGCATTGAAAGCATAGGAAAAGAGGCAGAACGTCCACAATGATGCACTTGGCCAAAAAGGGCGTATGCGTTTTTTCCTGAATATATTCAGGAAAAAACGCATACGCCCTTTTTGGCCAACCAAGCAAGCTTGCAAAGGAAATCTGCACTACAATGAAGTCTCACTTCCCCCCGGTCAAAAGGGCCATCTGAAAAAAGTGTAAAATCCAGAAAGGCAGGACAGGCCATGGACAACTGGGAGCCTTGTTATGCTGATGGGCGGGATGTAAATTGCCAACAACCACTCGGGAGAAGTGTATGGTGTTTCCTGAAACATCTAAAAAACAAAGCAACAGAGCCTAGGGCACTTCCACTTATGGTCCTATAGCTTAGGGAAATTAAAATCAAAAAGACACAGCCACCCCAAAGTTTGGAATTGCTCTGTTTACAAGAACCTCGTTTACAGTACAAGTTCAACATCGCAGAAAGTGAAAAATGGATAAAGAACTTGTGGTACTTACGTACAATGCAGTATCACTCAGCAATGAAATCTATGTTATCAGGCCCGTAGCAGCATAATGAGTAGATTCAGGTACGATGATTCTAACTGAAATAAGTCACACAGAAAAAGAAACATCATAAGATATCCCTAATACACGGAATGTAAACTTGGCTACACAGGAACTGAATTCCAAAACAGAACAGGGTCTCAAATTTAGAAAACCAACTTATGCTTGCTTAAGGGTAAAAGTGAGTTGGGTTGCTGCATAAAACCAGAGATTGAAATGAGCACAGATAAAGTTCCTTAAGCCAAATATGGAATAGACAAGAGCTACTCCTTGCTCAACGAAATGGACTCAACACCGCATATTAAACGCCTAAGAATGTACCTGACTAGTAAGTATCTTAAAACCTATGGATTGCTATGTCTCCGAAAGAGAATCAAGCATGTGTACAGGGGCATAAACGCAGCAGTGATAGGATTGGAGAGGTTCGGTGAGCAAATGAAGACCCTTTGAAGTCATATTGCATGGTACCCATTCCACGGGTTTCAACTACCCAGGTTTTAGGTATTCTTCCTTCAGCTAAAACATGCATGTGGAACCCAAGTATGATCAACCATGTGAACGGGAGACGTGTTCAAATATGTCTCAGTTTTCCTCCCCTGGTACTCGGGTGCAACATTCCAGACGCTTTACTAACACTCTCCCCACTTGAAGAGTCAGCGCCTTTAACCTCCTGTTTGGCCCAGTTTGCAATTTCTGCGGAAGATGAACAGGAATAGCGAGAACCAATGAGAGGCTAGCTGGAGGTGTCTGGACGGGCAAATTTAACTCTCATTTCCCACCAGGAAGAGGAAATAACCAAAGGCTCAGGGTGCCGTACCGGAACCAGATTAGGGCCTGAAGCCATCCTGCGGTGTTGCGGCCAGCTCAAAAGAAAGCGAGTTGAACAAAGGAGCTCAGGGGCACTGTAATTCACAAACCTGCAGAGTTATAAATGACAGCTATCGTCCAAAAATAGACTGAAGTAAGGCTGCCAAGAGGACTTGAAAGCGGGGCAGAATTGCAGGAAACCGATTTCAGGAGGTAGACTGGAATTGCATTGAAAGCATAGGAAAAGAGGCAGAACGTCCACAATGATGCACTTGGCCAAAAAGGGCGTATGCGTTTTTTCCTGAATATATTCAGGAAAAAACGCATACGCCCTTTTTGGCCAACCAAGCAAGCTTGCAAAGGAAATCTGCACTACAATGAAGTCTCACTTCCCCCCGGTCAAAAGGGCCATCTGAAAAAAGTGTAAAATCCAGAAAGGCAGGACAGGCCATGGACAACTGGGAGCCTTGTTATGCTGATGGGCGGGATGTAAATTGCCAACAACCACTCGGGAGAAGTGTATGGTGTTTCCTGAAACATCTAAAAAACAAAGCAACAGAGCCTAACGCACTTCCACTTATGGTCCTATAGCTTAGGGAAATTAAAATCAAAAAGACACAGCCACCCCAAAGTTTGGAACGGCTCTGTTTACAAGAACCTCGTTTACAGTACAAGTTCAACATCGCAGAAAGTGAAAAATGGATAAAGAAGTTGTGGTATTTACTTACAAAGCAATATCACTCAGCAATGAAATCTGTGTCATCAGGCCCTTAGCAGCACAATGAGTGGATTCAGGTATGATGATTCTAACTGAAGTAAGTCACACAGAAAAAGAAACATCATAAGATATCAGTAATACACGGAATGTAAACTTGGCTACACAGGAACTGAATTACAGAACAGAACAGGGTCTCAAATTTAGAAAACCAACTTATGCTTGCTTAAGGGTAAAGGTGAGTTGGGGTGCTGAATAAAACCAGAGATTGAAATGAGCACAGATAAAGTTCCTTAAGTCAAATATGGAATAGACAAGAGCTACTCCTTGCTCAACGAAATGGACTCAACACCGCATATTAAACGCCTAAGAATGTACCTGACTAGTAAGTATCTTAAAAACCTATGGATTGCTATGTCTCCGAAAGAGAATCAAGCATGTGTACAGGGGCATAAACGCAGCAGTGATAGGATTGGAGAGGTTCGGTGAGCAAATGAAGACCCTTTGAAGTCATATTGCATGGTACCCATTACACGGGTCTTAACTCTCCAGGTTTAAGGTATTCTTCCTTCAGCTAAAACATGCATGTGGAACCCAAGTATGATCAACCATGTGAACGGGAGACGTGTTCAAATATGTCTCAGTTTTCCTCCCCTGGTACTCGGGTGCAACATTCCAGACGCTTTACTACCAGTCTCCCCACTTGGAGAGTCAGCGCCTTTAACCTCCTGTTTGGCCCAGTTTGCAATTTCTGCGGAAGATGAACAGGAATAGCGAGAACCAATGAGAGACTAGCTGGAGGTGTCTGGACGGGCAAATTTAACTCTCATTTCCCACCAGGAAAAGGAAATAACCAAAGGCTCAGCGTGCCGTGCCGGAACCAGATTAGGGCCTGAAGCCATCCTGCGGTGTTGCGGCCAGGTCACAAGAAAGCAAGTTGAAGAAAGGAGCTCAGGGGCACTGTAATTCACAAACCTGCAGAGTTATAAATGACAGCTATCGTCCAAAAATAGACTGAAGTAAGGCTGCCAAGAGGACTTGAAAGCGGGGCAGAATTGCAGGAAACCGATTTCAGGAGGTAGACTGGAATTGCATTGAAAGCATAGGAAAAGAGGCAGAACGTCCACAATGATGCACTTGGCCAAAAAGGGCGTATGCGTTTTTTCCTGAATATATTCAGGAAAAAACGCATACGCCCTTTTTGGCCAACCAAGCAAGCTTGCAAAGGAAATCTGCACTACAATGAAGTCTCACTTCCCCCCGGTCAAAAGGGCCATCTGAAAAAAGTGTAAAATCCAGAAAGGCAGGACAGGCCATGGACAACTGGGAGCCTTGTTATGCTGATGGGCGGGATGTAAATTGCCAACAACCACTCGGGAGAAGTGTATGGTGTTTCCTGAAACATCTAAAAAACAAAGCAACAGAGCCTAGGGCACTTCCACTTATGGTCCTATAGCTTAGGGAAATTAAAATCAAAAAGACACAGCCACCCCAAAGTTTGGAACGGCTCTGTTTACAAGAACCTCGTTTACAGTACAAGTTCAACATCGCAGAAAGTGAAAAATGGATAAAGAACTTGTGGTACTTACATACAATGCAGTATCACTCAGCAATGAAATCTATGTTATCAGGCCCGTAGCAGCATAATGAGTAGATTCAGGTACGATGATTCTAACTGAAATAAGTCACACAGAAAAAGAAACATCATAAGATATCCCTAATACACGGAATGTAAACTTGGCTACACAGGAACTGAATTCCAAAACAGAACAGGGTCTCAAATTGAGAAAACCAACTTATGCTTGCTTAAGTGTAAAGGTGAGTTGGGGTGCTGCATAAAACCAGAGATTGAAATGAGCACAGATAAAGTTCCTTAAGCCAAATATGGAATAGACAAGAGCTACTCCTTGCTCAACGAAATGGACTCAACACCGCATATTAAACGCCTAAGAATGTACCTGACTAGTAAGTATTTTAAAACCTATGGATTGCTATGTCTCCGAAAGAGAATCAAGCATGTGTACAGGGGCATAAACGCAGCAGTGATAGGATTGGAGAGGTTCGGTGAGCAAATGAAGACCCTTTGAAGTCATATTGCATGGTACCCATTCCACGGGTTTCAACTACCCAGGTTTTAGGTATTCTTCCTTCAGCTAAAACATGCATGTGGAACCCAAGTATGATCAACCATGTGAACGGGAGACGTGTTCAAATATGTCTCAGTTTTCCTCCCCTGGTACTCGGGTGCAACATTCCAGACGCTTTACTAACACTCTCCCCACTTGGAGAGTCAGCACCTTTAACCTCCTGTTTGGCCCAGTTTGCAATTTCTGCGGAAGATGAACAGGAATAGCGAGAACCAATGAGAGGCTAGCTGGAGGTGTCTGGACGGGCAAATTTAACTCTCATTTCCCACCAGGAAGAGGAAATAACCAAAGGCTCAGCGTGCCGTACCGGAACCAGATTAGGGCCTGAAGCCATCCTGCGGTGTTGCGGCCAGCTCAAAAGAAAGCGAGTTGAACAAAGGAGCTCAGGGGCACTGTAATTCACAAACCTGCAGAGTTATAAATGACAGCTATCGTCCAAAAATAGACTGAAGTAAGGCTGCCAAGAGGACTTGAAAGCGGGGCAGAATTGCAGGAAACCGATTTCAGGAGGTAGACTGGAATTGCATTGAAAGCATAGGAAAAGAGGCAGAACGTCCACAATGATGCACTTGGCCAAAAAGGGCGTATGCGTTTTTTCCTGAATATATTCAGGAAAAAACGCATACGCCCTTTTTGGCCAACCAAGCAAGCTTGCAAAGGAAATCTGCACTACAATGAAGTCTCACTTCCCCCCGGTCAAAAGGGCCATCTGAAAAAAGTGTAAAATCCAGAAAGGCAGGACAGGCCATGGACAACTGGGAGCCTTGTTATGCTGATGGGCGGGATGTAAATTGCCAACAACCACTCGGGAGAAGTGTATGGTGTTTCCTGAAACATCTGAAAAACAAAGCAACAGAACCTAGGGCACTTCCACTTATGGTCCTATAGCTTAGGGAAATTAAAATCAAAAAGACACAGCCACCCCAAAGTTTGGAACGGCTCTGTTTACAAGAACCTCGTTTACAGTACAAGTTCAACATCGCAGAAAGTGAAAAATGGATAAAGAAGTTGTGGTATTTACTTACAAAGCAATATCACTCAGCAATGAAATCTGTGTCATCAGGCCCTTAGCAGCACAATGAGTGGATTCAGGTATGATGATTCTAACTGAAGTAAGTCACACAGAAAAAGAAACATCATAAGATATCAGTAATACACGGAATGTAAACTTGGCTACACAGGAACTGAATTACAGAACAGAACAGGGTCTCAAATTTAGAAAACCAACTTATGCTTGCTTAAGGGTAAAGGTGAGTTGGGGTGCTGAATAAAACCAGAGATTGAAATGAGCACAGATAAAGTTCCTTAAGTCAAATATGGAATAGACAAGAGCTACTCCTTGCTCAACGAAATGGACTCAACACCGCATATTAAACGCCTAAGAATGTACCTGACTAGTAAGTATCTTAAAAACCTATGGATTGCTATGTCTCCGAAAGAGAATCAAGCATGTGTACAGGGGCATAAACGCAGCAGTGATAGGATTGGAGAGGTTCGGTGAGCAAATGAAGACCCTTTGAAGTCATATTGCATGGTACCCATTACACGGGTCTTAACTCTCCAGGTTTAAGGTATTCTTCCTTCAGCTAAAACATGCATGTGGAACCCAAGTATGATCAACCATGTGAACGGGAGACGTGTTCAAATATGTCTCAGTTTTCCTCCCCTGGTACTCGGGTGCAACATTCCAGACGCTTTACTAACAGTCTCCCCACTTGGAGAGTCAGCGCCTTTAACCTCCTGTTTGGCCCAGTTTGCAATTTCTGCGGAAGATGAACAGGAATAGCGAGAACCAATGAGAGACTAGCTGGAGGTGTCTGGACGGGCAAATTTAACTCTCATTTCCCACCAGGAAAAGGAAATAACCAAAGGCTCAGCGTGCCGTGCCGGAACCAGATTAGGGCCTGAAGCCATCCTGCGGTGTTGCGGCCAGGTCACAAGAAAGCAAGTTGAAGAAAGGAGCTCAGGGGCACTGTAATTCACAAACCTGCAGAGTTATAAATGACAGCTATCGTCCAAAAATACACTGAAGTAAGGCTGCCAAGAGGACTTGAAAGCGGGGCAGAATTGCAGGAAACCGATTTCAGGAGGTAGACTGGAATTGCATTGCAAGCATAGGAAAAGAGGCAGAACGTCCACAATGATGCACTTGGCCAAAAAGGGCGTATGCGTTTTTTCCTGAATATATTCAGGAAAAAACGCATACGCCCTTTTTGGCCAACCAAGCAAGCTTGCAAAGGAAATCTGCACTACAATGAAGTCTCACTTCCCCCCGGTCAAAAGGGCCATCTGAAAAAAGTGTAAAATCCAGAAAGGCAGGACAGGCCATGGACAACTGGGAGCCTTGTTATGCTGATGGGCGGGATGTAAATTGCCAACAACCACTCGGGAGAAGTGTATGGTGTTTCCTGAAACATCTAAAAAACAAAGCAACAGAGCCTAGGGCACTTCCACTTATGGTCCTATAGCTTAGGGAAATTAAAATCAAAAAGACACAGCCACCCCAAAGTTTGGGACGCCTCTGTTTACAAGAACCTCGTTTACCGTACAAGTTCAATATCGCAGAAAGTGAAAAATGGATAAAGAAGTTGTGGTATTTACTTACAAAGCAATATCACTCAGCAATGAAATCTATGTCATCAGGCCCGTAGCAGCATAATGAGTAGATTCAGATACGAAGATTCTAACTGAAATAAGTCACACAGAAAAAGAAACATCATAAGATATCCCTAATACACGGAATGTAAACTTGGCTACACAGGAACTGAATTCCAAAACAGAACAGGGTCTCAAATTTAGAAAACCAACTTATGCTTGCTTAAGTGTAAAGGTGAGTTGGGGTGCTGCATAAAACCAGAGATTGAAATGAGCACAGATAAAGTTCCTTAAGCCAAATATGGAATAGACAAGAGCTACTCCTTGCTCAACGAAATGGACTCAACACCGCATATTAAACGCCTAAGAATGTACCTGACTAGTAAGTATCTTAAAACCTATGGATTGCTATGTCTCCGAAAGAGAATCAAGCATGTGTACAGGGGCATAAACGCAGCAGTGATAGGATTGGAGAGGTTCGGTGAGCAAATGAAGACCCTTTGAAGTCATATTGCATGGTACCCATTCCACGGGTCTTAACTCTCCAGGTTTAAGGTATTCTTCCTTCAGCTAAAACATGCATGTGGAACCTAGAGTATGATCAACCATGTGATCGGGAGACGTGTTCAAATATGTCTCAGTTTTCGTACCCTGGTACTCGGGTGCAACATTCCAGAAGCTTTACTAACACTCTCCCCACTTGGAGAGTCAGTCCCTTTAACCTCCTCTTTGGCCCAGTTTGCAATTTCTGCGGAAGATGACCAGGAATAGCGAGAACCAATGAGAGGCTAGCTGGAGGTGTCTGGACGGGCAAATTTAACTCTCATTTCCCACCAGGAAGAGGAATTAACCAAAGGCTCAGCATGCCGTACCGGAACCAGATTAGGGCCTGAAGCCATCCTGCGGTGTTGCGGCCAGCTCACAAGAAAGCGAGTTGAAGAAAGGAGCTCAGGGGCACTGTAATTCACAAACCTGCAGAGTTATAAATGACAGCTATCGTCCAAAAATAGACTGAAGTAAGGCTGCCAAGAGGACTTGAAAGCGGGGCAGAATTGCAGGAAACCGATTTCAGGAGGTAGACTGGAATTGCATTGAAAGCATAGGAAAAGAGGCAGAACGTCCACAATGATGCACTTGGCCAAAAAGGGCGTATGCGTTTTTTCCTGAATATATTCAGGAAAAAACGCATACGCCCTTTTTGGCCAACCAAGCAAGCTTGCAAAGGAAATCTGCACTACAATGAAGTCTCACTTCCCCCCGGTCAAAAGGGCCATCTGAAAAAACTGTAAAATCCAGAAAGGCAGGACAGGCCATGGACAACTGGGAGCCTTGTTATGCTGATGGGCGGGATGTAAATTGCCAACAGACACTCGGGAGAAGTGTATGGTATTTCCTGAAACATCTAAAAAACAAAGCAACAGAGCCTAGGGCACTGCCACTTATGGTCCTATAGCTTAGGGAAATTAAAATCAAAAAGACAAAGCCACCCCAAACTTTCGAACGGCTCTGTTTACAAGAACCTCGTTTACAGTACAAGTTCAACATCGCAGAAAGTGAAAAATGGATAAAGAAGTTGTGGTATTTACTTACAAAGCAATATCACTCAGCAATGAAATCTGTGTCATCAGGCCCGTAACAGCACAATGAGTGGATTCAGGTATGATGATTCTAACTGAAATAAGTCACACAGAAAAGAAACATCATAAGATATCAGTAATACACGGAATGTAAACTTGGCTACACAGGAACTGAATTACAGAACAGAACAGGGTCTCAAATTTAGAAAACCAACTTATGCTTGCTTAAGGGTAAAGGTGAGTTGGGGTGCTGCATAAAACCAGAGATTGAAATGAGCACAGATAAAGTTCCTTAAGTCAAATATGGAATAGACAAGAGCTACTCCTTGCTCAACGAAATGGACTCAACACTGCATATTAAACGCCTAAGAATGTACCTGACTAGTAAGTATCGGAAAACCTATGGATTGCTATGTCTCCAAAAGAGAATCAAGCATGTGTACAGGGGCATAAACGCAGCAGTGATAGGATTGGAGAGGTTCGGTGAGCAAATGAAGACCCTTTGAAGTCATATTGCATGGTACGCATTACACGGGTCTCAACTCTCCAGGTTTAAGGTATTCTTCCTTCAGCTAAAACATGCATGTGGAACCTAGAGTATGATCAACCATGTGATCGGGAGACGTGTTCAAATATGTCTCAGTTTTCCTCCCCTGGTACTCGGGTGCAACATTCCAGACGCTTTACTAACACTCTCCCGACTTGGAGAGTCAGTCCCTTTAACCTCCTGTTTGGCCCAGTTTGCAATTTCTGCGGAAGATGAACAGGAATAGCGAGAACCAATGAGAGGCTAGCTGGAGGTGTCTGGACGGGCAAATTTAACTCTCATTTCCCACCAGGAAGAGGAATTAACCAAAGGCTCAGCATGCCGGGCCGGAACCAGATTAGGGTCTGAAGCCATCCTGCGGTGTTGCGGCCAGCTCAAAAGAAAGCGAGTTGAAGAAAGGAGCTCAGGGGCACTGTAATTCACAAACCTGCAGAGTTATAAATGACAGCTATCGTCCAAAAATAGACTGAAGTAAGGCTGCCAAGAGGACTTGAAAGCGGGGCAGAATTGCAGGAAACCGATTTCAGGAGATAGACTGGAATTGCATTGAAAGCATAGGAAAAGAGGCAGAACGTCCACAATGATGCACTTGGCCAAAAAGGGCGTATGCGTTTTTTCCTGAATATATTCAGGAAAAAACGCATACGCCCTTTTTGGCCAACCAAGCAAGCTTGCAAAGGAAATCTGCACTACAATGAAGTCTCACTTCCCCCCGGTCAAAAGGGCCATCTGAAAAAACTGTAAAATCCAGAAAGGCAGGACAGGCCATGGAGAACTGGGAGCCTTGTTATGCTGATGGGCGGGATGCAAATTGCCAACAGACACTCGGGTGAAGTGTATGGTGTTTCCTGAAACATCTAAAAAACAAAGCAAC
The DNA here is from genome assembly GCF_949987515.2 of Delphinus delphis. NCBI lineage: Eukaryota > Metazoa > Chordata > Mammalia > Artiodactyla > Delphinidae > Delphinus > Delphinus delphis. The sequence continues at coordinate 9,838 of NW_027193182.1, read as the reverse complement.
AGAGCCTAGGGCACTTCCACTTATGGTCCTACAGCTTAGGGAAATTAAAATCAAAAAGACACAGCCACCCCAAAGTTTGGGACGCCTCTGTTTACAAGAACCTCGTTTACAGTACAAGTTCAACATCGCAGAAAGTGAAAAATGGATAAAGAAGTTGTGGTATTTACTTACAAAGCAATATCACTCAGCAATGAAATCTATGTCATCAGGCCCTTAGCATCACAATGAGTGGATTCAGGTATGATGATTCTAACTGAAATAAGTCACACAGAAAAAGAAACATCATAAGATATCAGTAATACACGGAATGGAAATTTGGCTACACAGGAACTGAATTACAGAACAGAACAGGGTCTCAAATTTAGAAAACCAACTTATGCTTGCTTAAGGGTAAAGGTGAGTTGGGGTGCTGCATAAAACCAGAGATTGAAATGAGCACAGATAAAGTTCCTTAAGTCAAATATGGAATAGACAAGAGCTACTCCTTGCTCAACGAAATGGACTCAACACCGCATATTAAACGCCTAAGAATGTACCTGACTAGTAAGTATCGTAAAACCTATGGATTGCTATGTCTCCAAAAGAGAATCAAGCATGTGTACAGGGGCATAAACGCAGCAGTGATAGGATTGGAGAGGTTCGGTGAGCAAATGAAGACCCTTTGAAGTCATATTGCATGGTACCCATTCCACGGGTTTCAACTACCCAGGTTTAAGGTATTCTTCCTTCAGCTAAAACATGCATGTGGAACCTAGAGTATGATCAACCATGTGAACGGGAGACGTGTTCAAATATGTCTCAGTTTTCGTACCCTGGTACTCGGGTGCAACATTCCAGACGCTTTACTAACACTCTCCCCACTTGGAGAGTCAGTCCCTTTAACCTCCTCTTTGGCCAAGTTTGCAATTTCTGCGGAAGATGAACAGGAATAGTGAGAACCAATGAGAGGCTAGCTGGAGGTGTCTGGACGGGCAAATTTAACTCTCATTTCCCACCAGGAAGACGAATTAACCAAAGGCTCAGCGTGCCGTGCCGGCACCATATTAGGGCCTGAAACCATCCTGCGGTGTTGCGGCCAGCTCAAAAGAAAGCGAGTTGAAGAAAGGAGCTCAGGGGCACTGTAATTCACAAACCTGCAGAGTTATAAATGACAGCTATCGTCCAAAAATAGACTGAAGTAAGGCTGCCAAGAGGACTTGAAAGCAGGGCAGAATTGCAGGAAACCGATTTCAGGAGGTAGACTGGAATTGCATTGAAAGCATAGGAAAAGAGGCAGTACGTCCACAATGATGCACTTGGCCAAAAAGGGCGTATGCGTTTTTTCCTGAATATATTCAGGAAAAAACGCATACGCACTTTTTGGCCAACCAAGCAAGCTTGCAAAGGAAATCTGCACTACAATGAAGTCTCACTTCCCCCCGGGCAAAAGGGCCATCTGAATAAACTGTAAAATCCAGAAAGGCAGGACAGGCCATGGAGAACTGGGAGCCTTGTTATGCTGATGGGCGGGATGTAAATTGCCAACAACCACTCGGGAGAAGTGTATGGTGTTTCCTGAAACATCTAAAAAACAAAGCAACAGAGACTAGGGCACTGCCACTTATGGTCCTATAGCTTACGGAAATTAAAATCAAAAAGACACAGCCAACCCAAAGTTTGGGACGCCTCCGTTTACAAGAACCTCGTTTACCATACAAGTTCAATATCACAGAAAGTGAAAAATGGATAAAGAACTTGTGGTACTTACGTACAATGCAGTATCACTCAGCAATGAAATCTATGTCATCAGGCCCGTAGCAGCATAATGAGTGGATTCAGGTACGATGATTCTAACAGAAATAAGTCACACACAAAAAGAAACATCATAAGATATCACTAATACACGGAATGTAAACTTGGCTACACAGGAACTGCATTCCAAAACAGAACAGGGTCTCAAATTTAGAAAACCAACTTATGCTTGCTTAAGGGTAAAGGTGAGTTGGGGTGCTGCATAAAACCAGAGATTGAAATGAGCACAGATAAAGTTCCTTAAGCCAAATATGGAATAGACAAGAGCTACTCGTTGCTCAACGAAATGGACTCAACACCCCATATTAAACGCCTAAGAATGTACCTGACTAGTAAGTATCTTAAAACCTATGGATTGCTATGTCTCCAAAAGAGAATCAAGCGTGTGTACAGGGGCATAAACGCAGCAGTGATAGGATTGGAGAGGTTCGGTGAGCAAATGAAGACCCTTTGAAGTCATATTGCATGGTACCCATTCCACGGGTCTCAACTCTCCAGGTTTAAGGTATTCTTCCTTCAGCTAAAACATGCATGTGGAACCCAGAGTATGATCAACCATGTGAACGGGAGACGTGTTCAAATATGTCTCAGTTTTCCTCCCCTGGTACTCGGGTTCAACATTCCAGACGCTTTACTAACACTCTTCCGACTTGGAGAGTCAGCCCCTTTAACCTCCTGTTTGGCCCAGTTTGCAATTTCTGCGGAAGATGAACAGGAATAGCGAGAACCAATGAGAGACTAGCTGGAGGTGTCTGGACGGGCAAATTTAACTCTCATTTCCCACCAGGAAGAGGAATTAACCAAAGGCTCAGCATGCCGTACCGGAACCAGATTAGGGCCTGAAGCCATCCTGCGGTGTTGCGGCCAGCTCACAAGAAAGCGAGTTGTGGAAAGGAGCTCAGGGGCACTGTAATTCACAAACCTGCAGAGTTATAAATGACAGCTATCGTCCAAAAATAGACTGAAGTAAGGCTGCCAAGAGGACTTGAAAGCGGGGCAGAATTGCAGGAAACCGATTTCAGGAGGTAGACTGGAATTGCATTGAAAGCATAGGAAAAGAGGCAGAACGTCCACAATGATGCACTTGGCCAAAAAGGGCGTATGCGTTTTTTCCTGAATATATTCAGGAAAAAACGCATACGCCCTTTTTGGCCAACCAAGCAAGCTTGCAAAGGAAATCTGCACTACAATGAAGTCTCACTTCCCCCCGGTCAAAAGGGCCATCTGAAAAAACTGTAAAATCCAGAAAGGCAGGACAGGCCATGGACAACTGGGAGCCTTGTTATGCTGATGGGCGGGATGTAAATTGCCAACAGACACTCGGGAGAAGTGTATGGTGTTTCCTGAAACATCTAAAAAACAAAGCAACAGAGCCTAGGGCACTGCCACTTATGGTCCTATAGCTTAGGGAAATTAAAATCAAAAAGACACAGCCACCCCAAACTTTCGAACGGCTCTGTTTACAAGAACCTCGTTTACAGTACAAGTTCAACATCGCAGAAAGTGAAAAATGGATAAAGAAGTTGTGGTATTTACTTACAAAGCAATATCACTCAGCAATGAAATCTGTGTCATCAGGCCCGTAACAGCACAATGAGTGGATTCAGGTATGATGATTCTAACTGAAATAAGTCACACAGAAAAGAAACATCATAAGATATCAGTAATACACGGAATGTAAACTTGGCTACACAGGAACTGAATTACAGAACAGAACAGGGTCTCAAATTTAGAAAACCAACTTATGCTTGCTTAAGGGTAAAGGTGAGTTGGGGTGCTGCATAAAACCAGAGATTGAAATGAGCACAGATAAAGTTCCTTAAGTCAAATATGGAATAGACAAGAGCTACTCCTTGCTCAACGAAATGGACTCAACACCGCATATTAAACGCCTAAGAATGTACCTGACTAGTAAGTATCGGAAAACCTATGGATTGCTATGTCTCCAAAAGAGAATCAAGCATGTGTACAGGGGCATAAACGCAGCAGTGATAGGATTGGAGAGGTTCGGTGAGCAAATGAAGACCCTTTGAAGTCATATTGCATGGTACCCATTCCACGGGTTTCAACTACCCAGGTTTAAGGTATTCTTCCTTCAGCTAAAACATGCATGTGGAACCTAGAGTATGATCAACCATGTGAACGGGAGACGTGTTCAAATATGTCTCAGTTTTCGTACCCTGGTACTCGGGTGCAACATTCCAGACGCTTTACTAACACTCTCCCCACTTGGAGAGTCAGTCCCTTTTACCTCCTCTTTGGCCCAGTTTGCAATTTCTGCGGAAGATGAACAGGAATAGTGAGAACCAAAGAGAGGCTAGCTGGAGGTGTCTGGACGGGCAAATTTAACTCTCATTTCTCACCAGGAAGACGAATTAACCAAAGGCTCAGCGTGCCGTGCCAGAACCAGATTAGGGCCTGAAGCCATCCTGCGGTGTTGCGGCCAGGTCACAAGAAAGCGAGTTGAAGAAAGGAGCTCAGGGGCACTGTAATTCACAAACCTGCAGAGTTATAAATGACAGCTATCGTCCAAAAATAGACTGAAGTAAGGCTGCCAAGAGGACTTGAAAGCGGGGCAGAATTGCAGGAAACCGATTTCAGGAGGTAGACTGGAATTGCATTGAAAGCATAGGAAAAGAGGCAGAACGTCCACAATGATGCACTTGGCCAAAAAGGGCGTATGCGTTTTTTCCTGAATATATTCAGGAAAAAACGCATACGCCCTTTTTGGCCAACCAAGCAAGCTTGCAAAGGAAATCTGCACTACAATGAAGTCTCACTTCCCCCCGGTCAAAAGGGCCATCTGAAAAAAGTGTAAAATCCAGAAAGGCAGGACAGGCCATGGAGAACTGGGAGCCTTGTTATGCTGATGGGCGGGATGTAAATTGCCAACAACCACTCGGGAGAAGTGTATGGTGTTTCCTGAAACATCTAAAAAACAAAGCAACAGAACCTAGGGCACTTCCACTTATGGTCCTATAGCTTAGGGAAATTAAAATCAAAAAGACACAGCCACCCCAAAGTTTGGAACGGCTCTGTTTACAAGAACCTCGTTTACAGTACAAGTTCAACATCGCAGAAAGTGAAAAATGGATAAAGAAGTTGTGGTATTTACTTACAAAGCAATATCACTCAGCAATGAAATCTGTGTCATCAGGCCCTTAGCAGCACAATGAGTGGATTCAGGTATGATGATTCTAACTGAAGTAAGTCACACAGAAAAAGAAACATCATAAGATATCAGTAATACACGGAATGTAAACTTGGCTACACAGGAACTGAATTACAGAACAGAACAGGGACTCAAATTTAGAAAACCAACTTATGCTTGCTTAAGGGTAAAGGTGAGCTGGGGTGCTGCATAAAACCAGAGATTGAAATGAGCACAGATAAAGTTCCTTAAGTCAAATATGGAATAGACAAGAGCTACTCCTTGCTCAACGAAATGGACTCAACACCGCATATTAAACGCCTAAGAATGTACCTGACTAGTAAGTATCTTAAAACCTATGGATTGCTATGTCTCCGAAAGAGAATCAAGCATGTGTACAGGGGCATAAACGCAGCAGTGATAGGATTGGAGAGGTTCGGTGAGCAAATGAAGACCCTTTGAAGTCATATTGCATGGTACCCATTCCACGGGTTTCAACTACCCAGGTTTAAGTTATTCCTCCTTCAGCTAAAACATGCATGTGGAACCTAGAGTATGATCAACCATGTGATCGGGAGACGTGTTCAAATATGTCTCAGTTTTCGTACCCTGGTACTCGGGTGCAACATTCCAGACGCTTTACTAACACTCTCCCGACTTGGAGAATCAGCGCCTTTAAACTCCTGTTTGGCCCAGTTTGCAATTTCTGCGGAAGATGAACAGGAATAGCGAGAACCAATGAGAGACTAGCTGGAGGTGTCTGGACGGGCAAATTTAACTCTCATTTCCCACCAGGAAGACGAATTAACCAAAGGCTCAGCGTGCCGTGCCGGAACCAGATTAGGGCCTGAAGCCATCCTGCGGTGTTGCGGCCAGCTCAAAAGAAAGCGAGTTGAAGAAAGGAGCTCAGGGGCACTGTAATTCACAAACCTGCAGAGTTATAAATGACAGCTATCGTCCAAAAATAGACTGAAGTAAGGCTCCCAAGAGGACTTGAAAGCAGGGCAGAATTGCAGGAAACCGATTTCAGGAGGTAGACTGGAATTGCATTGAAAGCATAGGAAAAGAGGCAGAACGTCCACAATGATGCACTTGGCCAAAAAGGGCGTATGCGTTTTTTCCTGAATATATTCAGGAAAAAACGCATACGCCCTTTTTGGCCAACCAAGCAAGCTTGCAAAGGAAATCTGCACTACAATGAAGTCTCACTTCCCCCCGGGCAAAAGGGCCTTCTGAAAAAACTGTAAAATCCAGAAAGGCAGAACAGGCCATGGAGAACTGGGAGCCTTGTTATGCTGATGGGCGGGATGTAAATTGCCAACAACCACTCGGGAGAAGTGTATGGTGTTTCCTGAAACATCTAAAAAACAAAGCAACAGAGCCTAGGGCACTTCCACTTATGGTCCTATAGCTTAGGGAAATTAAAATCAAAAAGACACAGCCACCCCAAAGTTTGGGACGCCTCCGTTTACAAGAACCTCGTTTACCATACAAGTTCAATATCACAGAAAGTGAAAAATGGATAAAGAACTTGTGGTACTTACGTACAATGCAGTATCACTCAGCAATGAAATCTATGTCATCAGGCCCGTAGCAGCATAATGAGTGGATTAAGGTACGATGATTCTAACTGAAATAAGTCACACAGAAAAAGAAACATCATAAGATATCAATAATACACGGAATGTAATCTTCGCTACACAGGAATTGCATTCCAAAACAGAACAGGGTCTCAAATTTAGAAAACCAACTTATGCTTGCTTAAGGGGAAAGGTGAGTTGGGGTGCTGCATAAAACCAGAGATTGAAATGAGCACAGATAAAGTTCCTTAAGCCAAATATGGAATAGACAAGAGCTACTCCTTGCTCAACGAAATGGACTCAACACCGCATATTAAACGCCTAAGAATGTACCTGACTAGTAAGTATCTTAAAACCTATGGATTGCTATGTCTCCAAAAGAGAATCAAGCATGTGTACAGGGGCATAAACGCAGCAGTGATAGGATTGGAGAGGTTCGGTGAGCAAATGAAGACCCTTTGAAGTCATATTGCATGGTACCCATTACACGGGTCTCAACTCTCCAGGTTTAAGGTATTCTTCCTTCAGCTAAAACATGCATGTGGAACCCAGAGTATGATCAACCATGTGAACGGGAGACGTGTTCAAATATGTCTCAGTTTTCCTCCCCTGGTACTCGGGTGCAACATTCCAGACGCTTTACTAACACTCTTCCGACTTGGAGAGTCAGTCCCTTTAACCTCCTGTTTGGCCCAGTTTGCAATTTCTGCGGAAGATGAACAGGAATAGCGAGAACCAATGAGAGACTAGCTGGAGGTGTCTGGACGGGCAAATTTAACTCTCATTTCCCACCAGGAAGAGGAATTAACCAAAGGCTCAGAGTGCCGTGCCGGAACCAGATTAGGGCCTGAAGCCATCCTGCGGTGTTGCGGCCAGGTCACAAGAAAGCGAGTTGAAGAAAGGAGCTCAGGGGCACTGTAATTCACAAACCTGCAGAGTTATAAATGACAGCTATCGTCCAAAAATAGACTGAAGTAAGGCTGCCAAGAGGACTTGAAAGCGGGGCAGAATTGCAGGAAACCGATTTCAGGAGGTAGACTGGAATTGCATTGAAAGCATAGGAAAAGAGGCAGAACGTCCACAATGATGCACTTGGCCAAAAAGGGCGTATGCGTTTTTTCCTGAATATATTCAGGAAAAAACGCATACGCCCTTTTTGGCCAACCAAGCAAGCTTGCAAAGGAAATCTGCACTACAATGAAGTCTCACTTCCCCCCGGTCAAAAGGGCCATCTGAAAAAAGTGTAAAATCCAGAAAGGCAGGACAGGCCATGGACAACTGGGAGCCTTGTTATGCTGATGGGCGGGATGTAAATTGCCAACAGACACTCGGGAGAAGTGTATGTTGTTTACTGAAACATCTAAAAAACAAAGCAACAGAGCCTAGGGCACTGCCACTTATGGTCCTATAGCTTAGGGAAATTAAAATCAAAAAGACACAGCCACCCCAAACTTTCCAACGGCTCTGTTTACAAGAACCTCGTTTACAGTACAAGTTCAACATCGCAGAAAGTGAAAAATGGATAAAGAAGTTGTGGTATTTACTTACAAAGCAATATCACTCAGCAATGAAATCTGTGTCATCAGGCCCTTAGCAGCACAATGAGTGGATTCAGGTATGATGATTCTAACTGAAGTAAGTCACACAGAAAAAGAAACATCATAAGATATCAGTAATACACGGAATGTAAACTTGGTTACACAGGAACTGAATTACAGAACAGAACAGGGTCTCAAATTTAGAAAACCAACTTATGCTTGCTTAAGGGTAAAGGTGAGTTGGGGTGCTGCATAAAACCAGAGATTGAAATGAGCACAGATAAAGTTCCTTAAGTCAAATATGGAATAGACAAGAGCTACTCCTTGCTCAACGAAATGGACTCAACACCGCATATTAAACGCCTAAGAATGTACCTGACTAGTAAGTATCTTAAAACCTATGGATTGCTATGTCTCCAAAAGAGAATCAAGCATGTGTACAGGGGCATAAACGCAGCAGTGATAGGATTGGAGAGGTTCGGTGAGCAAATGAAGACCCTTTGAAGTCATATTGCATGGTACCCATTCCACGGGTTTCAACTACCCAGGTTTTAGGTATTCTTCCTTCAGATAAAACATGCATGTGGAACCCAGAGTATGATCAACCATGTGAACGGGAGACGTGTTCAAATATGTCTCAGTTTTCCTCCCCTGGTCCTCGGGTGCAACATTCCAGACGCTTTACTAACACTCTCCCCACTTGGAGAGTCAACGCCTTTAACCTCCTGTTTGACACAGTTTGCAATTTCTGTGGAAGATGACCAGGAATAGCGAGAACCAATGAGAGGCTAGCTGGAGGTGTCTGGACGGGCAAATTTAACTCTCATTTCCCAACAGGAAGAGGAAATAACCAAAGGCTCAGCGTGCCGTACCGGAACCAGATTAGGGCCTGAAGCCATCCTGCGGTGTTGCGGCCAGGTCACAAGAAAGCGAGTTGAAGAAAGGAGCTCAGGGGCACTGTAATTCACAAACCTGCAGAGTTATAAATGACAGCTATCGTCCAAAAATAGACTGAAGTAAGGCTGCCAAGAGGACTTGAAAGCGGGGCAGAATTGCAGGAAACCGATTTCAGGAGGTAGACTGGAATTGCATTGAAAGCATAGGAAAAGAGGCAGAACGTCCACAATGATGCACTTGGCCAAAAAGGGCGTATGTGTTTTTTCCTGAATATATTCAGGAAAAAACGCATACACCCTTTTTGGCCAACCAAGCAAGCTTGCAAAGGAAATCTGCACTACAATGAAGTCTCACTTCCCCCCGGTCAAAAGGGCCATCTGAAAAAAGTGTAAAATCCAGAAAGGCAGGACAGGCCATGGAGAACTGGGAGCCTTGTTATGCTGATGGGCGGGATGTAAATTGCCAACAACCACTCGGGAGAAGTGTATGGTGTTTCCTGAAACATCTAAAAAACAAAGCAACAGAGCCTAGGGCACTGCCACTTATGGTCCTATAGCTTAGAGAAATTAAAATCAGAAAGACACAGCCACCCCAAAGTTTGGGACGCCTCTGTTTACAAGAACCTCATTTACAGTACAAGTTCAACATCGAAGAAAGTGAAAAATGGATAAAGAAGTTGTGGTATTTACTTACAAAGCAATATCACTCAGCAATGAAATCTATGTCATCAGGCCCTTAGCAGAACAATGAGTGGATTCAGGTATGATGATTCTAACTGAAATAAGTCACACAGAAAAAGAAACATCATAAGATATCAGTAATACACGGAATGTAAACTTGGCTACACAGGAACTGAATTACAGAACAGAACAGGGTCTCAA